>NW_017306525.1:60665-82897 GCF_000935625.1 Nanorana parkeri | reverse complement strand
CGCCTTTTGGGGCCAGAAAGGTTCCCCCCCCCCCCCCCTGCATGGGGCAAACTGAAGCACACGTTTTAGGCCTGGTTCACACCTGGGCGTTTTGTAGCACGTTCGAACGCTCTGCAAAATGCTCAAACACCGAAATCACATTGTTTCCTATGGGCATGGTTCACACCTGGGCGTATTTCATCCCGTCTGAACGCGCTACAAAAGGCCTACGCCCAAAGAAGTACATGAGCTTCTTTGGGGCGTTTTTGTTGCGCGTATACATTGGGATACAGCCGGGTAGCCCTCGGAAACGCGCGTTTTTTGCGCGTTTTTTACTGCGAAACGCAAACCCAGCCTTAGGGTTTTTTGCCTTCCTCTGGATGAACTGTGGGTAACTGTGCCCACGGGGTTTTGTGTTATGAAGGTTTTTCTGTTTTTTTTCTCTGTTGGTTGAACTCGATGGACTTGTATCTTTTTTTTAACCCGACTAACTACCGTGTTTCCCCGAAAGTAAGACCTACCCCGAAAGTAAGACCTAGCGCTATCTTCCGGGATTTCTGTAATATAAGACCTACCCCGAAAATAAGACCTAGTTTGGTGGTAGGTCTTATTTTCGGGGAAACACGGTATGTAACTAGCCTGCAATAGAAAAACTGAAATAAAATCTGATTTCTTTCCACCACGGAGAATGTGAGCTTTACAGACATCTCTTGTCCCATCGATTTACCCCAACTGTCCTTCATCATACAGAGGGGAGGACAGGGGCCATGTATCAGGGAAGGGGTGGGGGGCATGTGAGGGGCATATAAGGGCATACACTGATCTCCACATGCAACTCTGTATGCATTTGACAAACAGGGCCCCCGCTGCTACTGGGACAGTGAGAGCCCCCAAGCTCATGGCTACAAATGTGCTAAAGAATGAGCACTGGTGAAGGGAAAGTATCAGAAACAAAAGTTCTTGCCTAAGGGAAAGTTTTGTTTTCAGTTGAGCTGGATGCAGGGCAGAGTGATGACTGTCCCTTAGGTCCCTGGTCTACACAGCAGGAAGTGTTGCTGTGTAGACCAGCACATGGTGACATCGCTGCCACAACTTGAGGAATACCACTGGGAAGATATCAATCCAGCCTACACTACTTAGCACTGTAGCCTGCCTACAGAATCCATTGTTGGGTGGGTATAATTCTGCCTCAATGGTGGCCAACAGTAGGAGTCCATGGAACCTTGGATGAGGAACCCTACTGTAGACTGTTGGCCCAGGGAATATCTGATTGTTTTAGGGGATTAGTAAGGATTTTATTTTCCTGATTGGACACATTGGACCATTCTTTATAAGGGTTTAGGTTGTTAATTTAGTTCTTTATGTCTTTTGGTTGAATTCGATGCAGTTTGACAAAACCGAGCTTGGTGAAGGACTTGGGAACAATGACCAACAAGAATATTAGCAGTTCCACTCAATGCCAAGCGGCAGCTGCCAAAGCAAGCAAAGCGGAGATAATGAATGTGATACTAATGTAGTGTTGCCTCTGTATGAATCAGTTGTAAAGGAATTTTGGAGAGGGTTCAAATTAGTAACCGGAACGGAAAATATTTCTTACGACGCGAGATTAGAAAAATTAAGCTTGTTCAGATTGGAAAAAAAAAGGTTCCTTAGAGGCAACCTCATGTTTAAATATATCCAAGGTCGTTATAAAGATCTGGCAAATGTATCTCAATTATCTCAAGGACTGTACAAAAGGACAAAGGGACATCAGACGAATGAATATGCTACCATCAGTGTGGGAAATGGTTATTTACGGTAAGAGTGGTTAACCCCTTTCTGACCGGGGTGTTAAAGTGACATTAAAGTCAAAGATATTTTACCCTCCCCCCCATGTTAATGTCAGCATTTACCTTAAATGATGTTTCTTAATCCGATCTTCTTCTTCTTTCTTGTCCTTTTCAGCCTTCTCTCCAGCGCTGCTGCTGGTCTCCGATCCAGCGCTGACTCCTCTGTCCTTGCTGGCACTTCCTGTCCCACGGTGTCTGCATGCGGGTGCACGCTGTCCATAGACTTTCGAAGAGCGTGTCTTCTTTTTCAAGCCCTTCACTCTGTGGCTTGAAAAAGAAGACACGCTCTTCGAAACGCGTAGCCAGTTTGAACACTTTCACCCACCACCTCCGCCACTTTAAATATATAGCCCTATCTGTCCTCTAAAAAGAAATATATAATATGTGCGGGTGCGCTGAGTAGGAAAGTATAGGACTGACGTGGAGGAACCACGCAGCAAAAGTGTAAAAAGTGCGTCCAGTCATTATTGAACAGGAACTGAAGACAAGCTCAGTCATGAAGGGGTTAAAAAAGTGTCAGCTCTCCGTCTATATTTGTAATAATGATCCTGTAAGGTTGATGTGCGTCCGGCAATTCTCACTCATAGCACAGCAATTAGGAAGTATTATGTGGACTGTGACATACGTGTGCACTGTATACAGTGAGCAGGATCAGATAACACCGACCACGCCTCTAAAAGCCACGCCTAATATTCAGCTTCATTTAGCCAAATCTATGTTTTTGCCCCCTTATGGGTGTCCCTCATTCTCAAGTTCAAATACTGCAACACAGACCATACCAGAAGCCGGGCCCCTGTGAGGGAATACTGCTATACAGGCCATACCAGAAGCTGGGCCCCTGTAAGGAAATACTGCTATAAAGGCCATACCAGAGACCGGGCCCCTGAGAGGGAACACTGCTATAAAGGCCATACTGGATTCCAGCCCGTGTGAGGGAACACTGCTATACAGATAATACCAGAGTCTGGGCCCCTGAGAGGTCATACCAGAGACCGGGCCCCTGTGAGGGAATACTGCTATACAGACCATACCAGAAGCCGGGCCCCTGTGAGGGAATACTGCTATACAGGCCATACCAGAGACTGGGCCCCTGTGAAGTAATACTGCTACATAGGCTGTACTAGAGACCGGGCCCTTGTGAGGGAATACAGCTATACAGGCCATACCAGAGACTGGCCCCTGTGAGGGAATACTGCTATACAGACCATACCAGAAGCCGGGCCCCTGTGAGGGAATACTGCTATACAGGCCATACCAGAGGCTGGGCCCCTGTGAGGAGATATTACTATACAGGCCATACCAGAGACCGGGCCCCGGATTCCAGCCCGTGTGAGGGAACACTGCTATACAGGTAATACCAGAGTCTGGGCCCCTGAGAGGTCATACCAGAGACCGGGACCCTGTGAGGGAACACTGCTATACAGGTAATACCAGAGTCTGGGCCCCTGAGAGGTCATACCAGAGACTGGGCCCCTGTGAGGGAATATATAGTAATTCCCTCACATTACTGGGCCCCTGAGAGGGAATATTACTATACAGGTCATACCAGAGACTGGGCCCCTGTGAGGGAATACTGCTATACAGACCATACCTGAGACCGGGCCCCTATGAGGGAACACTATTAGACAGACTATACCATAGATCAGGCCCCTGAGAGGGAATATTACTATACAGGTCATACCAGAGACTGGGCCCCTGCGAGGGAATACTGCTATACAGGCCATACCAGAGACCGACCCCTGAGAGGGAATATTACTATACAGGTCATACCAGAGACCGGGCCCTGTGAGGGAATATTACTATACAGGTCATACCAGAGACTGGGCCCCGGTGAGGTAATACTGCTATACAGGCCATACCAGAGACTGGACCCCTGTGAGGGAATACTGCATATATATATATATATATATATATAGTGTGAACAGGGCACATAGAAAGCAATTGTTTTCTCTGTGCTATGTACACACCATACAATTGCGGGGGAATTGCAGAAAACGCAGCTCAGCAGACATGGTATAAACATGGCTTTCATACCCCGACGCTGAGGGCCCCAAAGCTGACAGGCATGTTAGCCCTCTGGCCAGCGGTGTCTGTAGCGGTATTAATATTGTGAACTGTTTCCCATAACATTGCTGTACTGTATTGCTAGTCACGTTGTGCTGGGTCCTCTATTTTATTGCGGTGTTGTCGTTGCCATTGGTTGCTGCCTCCCTGTATCACCCTTGCAGGTCCAATAGAACATCATTTAGCGCTTTCCTCCCCAGCCTGACTGTCCCTGAACAGCCCCTCATATTAATTGGATTTCAGTTCTTTGAAAACGGAAAGGTTTTATTTAAATATACACTATATTGCCAGAAGTATTGGGACGCCTTTACACGCACATGAACTTTAATGGCCTCCCAGTCTTAGACCCCGTTCACATTGAGCGATTTATCGCGCGGTAATTCCCGCGATATCGCGGCAACCAATACCGCTCTCCAATGCTTCTCAATGGGGCAAAGGGTCGCGGGCCGTGTGTCGCTACAGCAGGACCCTTTTTGGAGCGGATTTAGCCGCGATTCAAGCTTGCTCAATGCAAGCATTTGCGCGATATCGCGCAAAATGCAATTCGCGCGACAAACGCGCGATTTGCGAACCGCTCAATGTGAACGGGCTCTAAGTCCGTAGGGTTCAGTATTGGGTTGGCTCCGCCCTTTGTCTATATAACAGCTCCGCCTCTTCTGGGAAGGCGTCCATAAGGTTTAGGACTGTGTCTATGGGAATGTTGGACCATTTGTGAGGTCAGGTGCTGATGTTGGGGGAGGGGCTCGCAGTCTCCGCTCTAATTCATCCCAAAGGTGTTCTATCGGGTTGATATGGAGTGGATATGCTGCATAGTTCCCCTGGCATTACATTTAAGTCACCCTGTGCCCATTATAGTTACAGGATGTGAATCCAGCAGCACTGAAGGGGGTTCATTCTGGACTTAGACTTCCATTGAACTTGTTACAGTCTATTTGTCCATTTGTTTCATTGTGTTAATTATGGAATAGGCCTTGTTCACACCAAATGCAGAGCAGATCCGGTCAGGTTTCTGCAAACGCAGTGCAGTGGGTTGTGCCGCGTTTTTGATGCGTTTTTGCCGCGTTTTTGATGGTTTCCGGGAAGATTTTGGTTAAAAAAAAAAGTTTTTTAAAGTTTTATTTTAAAGTTTAACATGGGCTTTCAGGCACTTGTATGCGTTTTTGATGCGTTTTTGCATTTTGCATGCGTTTGTGATGCGTTCCAGAGCAGGTAAAATAGAGCTTGCCGCAGTTTTTTCACCTGCTCTGGATCTGCTCTGCAACTGCCCGCTGCGATGTGAACTGGAGCTCAAAATACCATAGGAATACATTGGACGCAGTTTTGATCCGGTCTGCACCTGCTCTGCTCCTGCTCTGCTCTGGATCTGCTCCGCGCTTGTTGTGAACAAGCCCTAAGATAGCTGACTCTAGGAGTACCGTGTTTCCCCGAAAATAAGACACTGTCTCAAAAATTTGGCTAAAAAAAACACACTAGACGTTATCTTCGGGGTAGGTCTTATTTTTTTTTAATGTACAACAATCCAAAATGAATGCAAATCCAAATGATATAATCCAAAATGACAAAATTTAGAATATGGTGATCAGGGCAATCAGGGGGTGCCGTACTTTTCCAAGAGCAATTTGCTAACCAATCGCTGGCCAGAATGAGCGAAGCGCGCTTTCCTCACAGGCGGAGAAGTACATTTGATATCACTCCGCCTGTGACAGGAGCAGGCGCTATAGAGGAGGCATCGGTTTATGCGGCTCTGCTCCCTCCACTGCCGCCTCGCTTCCTCTAGCGCCGGCTTTGCTGGCACCGCCGATTCTCTCCCGCGGCTCTTCAAGTTTCCACTTATGCCACCAACGGCCCTGGGAAAGGTCACAACTAGGTCTTATTTTCGGGGAAACAGGGTAGCTGACTCTAGGAGTAGCTGACTCTAGGAGTAGCTGACTCCAGGTCTAGATGAGTAGATTACCATAGGATACACTCAGCAGATAATCCCATCACATGTGTCTCCTCTCTCCCTATTCTTTCATTAAGGCATCGGGGAGGGGGAGGTCCGCTTCCATCCTATTAATGTCTGATGGTATTATGTTTTTAGGCCCCCAGAACTGTATATATACTGAGCTGGTTTTCAATAAAGTCAGTTCTTGGTTTTCACTTCAACATTGGTATTGTCTGATGTTTGAGGAGTTTAGCTTTCTGTCCTAATATATTGGTTCCGTCCAATAATTAGGCAGGTTTGGGCTGAGGACACTGGAATTCGGGTTCCAGCGGAGGGGAAGCTGATTTCGGACAGAGGTACCCAGTCAGGGTACCAGGTGGTCCGTAACAATAGTAAAAAATGTGGATCCGCGCTTTATGGGTAGCCCTGATATTAAAGCAGCTGCGCTCTCAACCTAGTTTTGATGCTGGGTATCAGCTGTTCACAAAAATGTTTTGACACTAATTTATCACTTTATTATTGAAAGACACAAGAGTGAAAATATTATATATCTTTTAACACTGTATATAATTTTGATACTGAATATTTTACACTGTGGACACACTTTTTATTTATAACTATTTAATCAGATAGACACTGAATAGTATAGGTCCGTAACAATAGCCTTTCAGCTGCTATGGGGTCCAAGGGTGGAAGTTCTGCTGACTCGGCTGAAATTTGACCAGTTGGCACCCCTCCATTCACCAATAAGTCTCAGTCACCTTTTGTCAAAGGAGCTGGTCTGAATGTTTACATTCATCCAGTTGATGGATAACTTCCGGTAATAATAAAAAGTGTACATGGAATAAACTACCTGATAATCCCTACACTTTAAAAGAGAGCTTTGGTCCAACCTTTGTGGCTGTAGTTCTCTTTAGGGCCACAATAGGACCTTAACTAATGTCCTCCTGTGATCCAAAATTAATGTCCTCCTGTGACCAAAACTCAGCATATAGCAAGCTATTGCCAGCTATATGCTGACAGTGCAGAGCCATGCTGCAGTCGGGAAAGATCCCAACAATATATTTGGGATCTACCCCACCACCTGATTGCCAGCTGGCTCTACCTCTCTAGAGCCAGAGCCAGCTGTGTGGCCGCCCCCTCCTCCATCTGTCCCTTCAGTTAGCTCTGGAGGAACGGAGAGGGGAGGGGAGATCGGGAACTGAGCGATCAGTGGTATGTGATCACTCAGCTCCTGATCAATAGAGCCAACGTGTGACAGGTGCAGTGTCACACATCGACTCCATCGGGATGAGTGTATTTCACTCTCCCCATAAATCTCCTTTAAAGGAGAACTATGGGGGTCAGGGCTTTTCCCCATAGTTCTCCTTAGGGTAACGGGAGGACACAGACTAGCGTCATCCCGTCACCCTAGGCTCAGTATATAGGGAGCTACAGCTCGCGGTATACTGAGACGCCGCAGCCGGAGCGGATCCCGACATCGATGTCGAGATCCGCCCAGCTGCGTGAGTAACAGCTGGCTCTGCCTATCTAGAGGCAGAGCCAGCTGTACCCGCCCCCTCCCCCGTCGGTTCCGACCAGTCAGTGCTGGCGGATCGGAGCGGGGAGGGGGGAATCGAGCCACTCCCCTGTCACGGCAGAGCGCCGTGACAGGATTGAGCAGTGAGCAAATGCCGGTATGTGTTTGCTCACTTCCCGATCTACAGAGCCGACCTTCCGGACAGTTTCATTGTCACAGGTCGGCTAGAACTATGAGGCTGAGTGCAAAGCACTCACCTCATTGTTCTCCTTTAAGGAAAACTTCAGGAGAGGTTACCTGTACATGGCCATGAAATGAACGATTCTTATTCACATATCCCGTCTCACTTTCTATTTTTCCCTCCCACGAGGAACCCTCAGCCCGCCCCCAAAGCTTCCATGCTGATATGATTCTCTGTCCAGGTTTCTCATGACCCCCCCACTGTTCTGACACAAAGCACATGACAGAGGAAGTCTATACAATGTGTTTATTGATAAATATATATTTAGTGATTTGATATAAATCTATTAGTTTTTCTAAACAGCATTGATTTATTGATAAATATGTTTTTTTCTTGATTTAAAAAAAATCTTCAAGTTTAAGCCATCATCATTTTATAATTATCAACCACAAAGAAAGTGCAAGATAAGATATTTCCGAGGTGATTGCATTACATACATCCGGTGTCAGGGGTGTGGAAATTTTTGAAAAAAGCTACTTGTCCAAGGGCTAAAGCGGGGGTCAAATCTACTTGTCCTTCATGACAATCTACTTGTCCCAATGCAACAAAAAAAGTTTTAAAAGTTTAAAACTAGGGATGCACCAATACCAGTTTTTGTGTATCGAGTACCAATATTTTGCTTTCAGTACTCACCCGTTGGCATGGAGCAGGCTTCCCGGGCAATCAGGAAGCTAGGCAGTGGGTAATGAGATGCTACCTGGCTTCCTGACTGCCAGGGAAGCCGACTCCATGTTGTTTGGCCGGCTTGATTGTGAATGGCTGGGAGGCCTGCTCCATTCCAACGTAATGACCTGATTGGCCGGGAAGAAGGCTCGATGCTGATTGGCGGCCAATCGGCAAGGAGCTGGCTTCCCGGCCAATCACTTGACCACGCTGACCAATAAGTGCTTGCAATTTGCCAGTAAAATAAAAAATGCATAGGGCAGGAATGCGCTTGACAGTACGGGGTAAGGACTGTTTGCATAAAGTTTATAGCTGGGGGGGTAGAAGAGATCGGACAAGATTTGATCGGGTCATTCTATTTTCCCGTATTACCTGGGAAAGTGAACTTACCCTTTAATGCACATTGTGTGTGTGAGAGAGTTGTACCAGATGTCATAGAAAGTGATAACCTTCTTAATAATCCTCCACCTTTTGGATTACTATTCATTTCGTTATCTGTCCGTCTCAAACAACGTGGCCTATCAGGAACGAGAGCAATGACTGGAAACCACAAGACTTAAGTTTTATTTGCTGGTTTTACAAAGGCCGATTGCTATACTGACGGAGTTTCTTTTTGATGCAATCATGGCACCAGTGCAGGACATCATAGGCCCGCCAACATGGGGAAAATAGGGAGAGTGTTAAGGGTGCACTACCACAGCACCCTGCACTGAGCTACACAGAGAGAGCACAGTGCTAACGTAATTCTGTCAGCAATGTTCTCTCTCATAGAGGACCACCTGGTGCCAGAGAAAAGGCAGTTTGGGCCCTGCACATCATGCAACCATCCTAAAGACCTCTGAGAAAGGGGGGGGGGAGGGGGGCACCAGCCCAATCCTGTTTTTTAGTATGGACTAAGGTGAGAATGAGGTCTATATCATAATAAAACAGCATAAAGTCAGAAAGAATGGTTATCAATATAACCAGCAACTTCCTACTGACCCATTCCCCCTCTGACTGGAAGTAATTTAGGATTGGGATCTAAGGAGGAATAGTTTTGACAGCAAAATGGCTTGCCCATTGGGGTCAATCGGCAATCTTTGGCAAACATCTAATTGTTGCAAGTTGGCCAATTTCTCTGCATATCTGGTTTTGCTCGACACTCTTCCCAGACATTTGAAAGTGAGATCTTCCTGCCATAAAATTCAGCTCTGTTCCTGTCCTTGGACTTTTGGTCATTTTTGTCCACCTGTGTGTGTTCCAGCCTACCCCTGTGTCCCCGCCCACCTGTCTGTGTTCTGCTTCCTCCTGTTTCATTCCCCATAAAATAAATAATCCATCAGGGAGAGTCTTTGGAGGACGTGCGTCCCTCGAAAGTCTTTCCCTGCATATTGCATAATGCATATTATCATTGTTCATTGTACTGCTTGTTGAATAAGTGAGATTACTTTGCTTCTAGCGATATAATATGAATATTTATTAGAGCATTTCATTAACATTGCTTTGCAGAAGGAAAGAGCCGAGTAAGTGTTATTTGGGATCTGATGGAACTTCATGATGGATCCCATGTCTTCATATATATTGTACAAGAACATGAATCATTTTACCCTTATTTCATATTAATAACCATATACAGACGGAATAGAACAACATTTGTACTTATTGGAATTTGGATGATAGGAAATGATGTGCAGCAGGTGTCAGCTCACTCGCGAAGTTATGAAGTGCAGCAGTAATAGCACTGGGGTTCATATTATTGATTTGCTCAGTTAGGTGGGCTACTTCATTAGTAATCCAGGTCTTTTCAGATACAGGAAGGTAGTTTGACATACTTTCAGCCAAGGCTTGTAATTGTTGAAGAACCTGAAGAAGCTCAACAGCGGGACTCAGTGTAGTAGTCGGAGTTGTTGTTGTAGTAGTCGGAGTTGTTGTAGTAGTCGGAGTTGTTGTTGTAGTAGTCGGAGTTGTTGTTGTAGTAGTCGGAGTTGTTGTAGTTGTAGTAGTTGGAGTTGTTGTAGTAGACGGAGTTGTTGTAGTTGTAGTAGTCGGAGTTGTTGTAGTTGTAGTAGTCGGAGTTGTAGTTGTAGTAGTCGGAGTTGTTGTAGTTGTAGTAGTCGGAGTTGTAGTTGTAGTAGTCGGAGTTGTTGTAGTTGTAGTAGTCGGAGTTGTTGTTGTAGTAGTCGGAGTTGTTGTAGTTGTAGTAGTCGGAGTTGTTGTCGTAGTAGTCGGAGTTGTTGTAGTTGGAATCTTGGTCGTTGTAGTTGTGGTTGGAGCTGGGTTAATAGTTACAGTGTCTGAAAAAAACAAAACAGATTGAAGTTTCAGTCATTCGCACACAAACAACTTTATACATGTCCTAAATATTATTTTATCCCGTCTGTTCCATTGCGTGAACAAAGAAACATTTTTGATTTCACTTGCTGGGATTTACGGGCATTACAAACAAATTCACAAGTCTCCAACTCTGTTTCCGGTGTTACTACTTTCAGCTGAATAAGGTGCACCTACACGTTTCAAGTCCCTGCTAGTCGCTGTAGCGGTCTGTACACTGGACTGCACCATGGAATGCTCATAATGCTCGCCAATTGCAAGCGCTCATTGGTCAGCGTGGTAAGGGTAAGCGCTTCTGAGCCGGGGACCAGGCCCTGGGAGTAAGAAACGCTTATTAACATATATAATTGCTTGGGAATTTTAAGCAGTTTTCTAGCCAAAAATTCGGATTACAACACGTGTGTGCAAAAATTAAAAAAAATGTGTGCTATCATAGCTGACCTCAGCTCCTAAAGAAAACTTTTGCCTGACTGTCAAGCTGATCCAGAAAAATAAAATGCCACTGTTGAAGTAAGAACTCACCTTGTTCCTGGCCTCTGACTTAGAAGGCATCGAAGTTGCTAAGTTAGAATGGCAGCCAGGCAAATAGGAACAGGGTGGTTGCAGCTGTCAAGTTTTGTTGGCCATTGCCATGTGTTGACCAGGCACTTTGATCAACACACAGCATTTGTATGCCCTACCAAGCTGCCACCATAGACAGAGGCCTTACCTGTGCAGTAGACGTCAAATCGCAGTAATCCTGAGAACTTGTACACGTAATATCCTTCTGGACAGGCTTTCACCGGAATACCCGCTCCTCGGACACATCCGAGTGACACTGTGTTACTGAACAGAGGCACAACGGTTATCCCATCTCCATGGCCTGGGTGGTCATCTCCAAGGGAGTATGGCTGAAAGGAGCCACACTTCAGGGTCCCCACGCATCCTTCTCTTAGGCTGAGCCCTTTGCCAACAAAGCGGAACCAGCCAATGTTGTTACGATCATTCTCAAATCTTCCCATCGAGGTGAGCGTGTAAAGTCGGTTTGTTCCATTTAGTGTGTTGTAGTTGTAGCAGGGATCAGCACACTGAACAACCCCATTTACTGTCAGACAGTCCTCGTCATCGTCACATGTCTCCTTCCCTCCACAGACAGCGTTCTTGTTGAAGGAACACAGGTGGATGCCGTTCCTGTTGACGCAGTTATCTGATGGAGAACACTTCTTCAACGCAGGATTTTTGCACTCGTCGATGTCTACGCACTGCTTCGTTTTCACATCCCAATTGTAGCCATCCGGGCAACACTTTAGGCTGTTGCAGAATGCCATTCGTGTACAACTCAGGCCGTCCCCGATAAATCCGGATTTGCAGGTACACAAAGCGACACCTTGACTGTTCTCACAGTTGGCGGTTGTTGTTGAGTTACAACTGCTGCATGTTCTGGCATCTGTTTAAAAGAGACAATATTGAATTGATGGGCGACTTAGAAAGGGACCAGCGACTTGTACAGAGAACCTTAACTGAATACCGGCTGTTCTTTTTTCCTAGTTTTTAGTAGAATTGGGGGTTTTATTGCTATCCGGGTATTAGAAAGATTTCCCTTCACTTCCTGTCCTGCTGACAATATTTTACTAAAGAGGAAGTGAGGGGAACTCTAACAACAACACAGACAGCAGAGTAGGGAAAGGCTAAAACCGCTGTCATATTTTAATTTCTGTCTGTGTCCCTGTTGAAGATCATTTCCTTCATTTCTGTTTGTGAAAGCAGACAGGAAGTGGGACTAAATCTGTCTAATGGAGCCTTCTTCATGCTATCCAAAATTAGAAGAAGAAAAAAAGGTTTTGGCGTGCTATACTAATGCAATTTCAACCCGTACATGTGATGTAATTTTTAATACTTTACATCTTCAGCTTTCATCAAAATAATCCCTGCTGTTCCTGCCATAAAGGTCCTGGCTTGGGCACTTCCTGTTATAGGGTAACATTCTGTACCTGTCTCCCATTTGTGCTCCTGCATTGTCATCCTGTCACATAGGCTTCTGCTGGAGCTTCTGCTAGAGACTACAAATAGCCATCTCAATGCACATTATGCTGGCATGGTACCATGTTGTCAACCATCAGGAACTAGCTCTGAAAAGTGCCATTCAGCCATCACTGGAGTGCATGTAGACAGGAAGTGACGGCAGAAGACGGAACATAGGATGAAAAAAAGTTGTTTGTGGCACACAAAGCAAACTTGATATCAGTCAATTAGGATTTACATCTACTTTAATGGTTTTCTAATTAAAGTAAGCTATAAATAGGTTCCCCTAGGTATTCTACTCATGCAAGGAAGGTTAGCTTTGTTCCAGGACAAGAACACAAGTGTGCTCATACTATGGCGTGTGTCCCTTTGCATAGTGACCACCGGACGTACATTAGTGTGCACACCTTGCAGCATTTGTGAGCATGTGTGCATATTTGGTACTGGTGCTGGCGCCAAACAGCCTTTATAAACTGGAGCACTGCATCCAAAGATTGCCGATTGGTTTTCAGCTAGTCCCTGTTTACCTGTGACCTGACTTGCTGTTTCTACCTTCTATGACCTAGCTTGCCTTGTGACCTGCCTCTGAACCTTTGCTTAACTGTTGTGACTTTGGCCTACCTATGTGACTCTGCTTATTCCCTTCTGCCTTGTACCCCTGCTACCCAGCAGTCACCGACCATGGCTTGAATCTCCAATGCTGTTCCTGCCCTCTGAACTGGTGCCTTGCTACTTGGCTGTTAACAACCTTGGCTTGTATACCTGACTCTGTTCCTTTTTTTCTGAATAGGTCCTTTTTTCTGACCTCAGCTTGTATCCTGTCTACATTCCTGTGACTGTCCTGCCCCTGCTCTGGTACCACGGTTTTCCATCTTCTAGTCCCTGTCCAGTGGTCTACAGGTGTCTGGCCAACGCACCTGACGACACACAGATCTAGTACTGTCTGCTACACCGGCACTCCTGCCATTTACCAATTACTACTTACCAGAGGGGTTGGACACGATGTGCAAGAGAGGTCCCCCCATCAACTCCGGCAGGTACATGACAAATCCATTCATGAGCTAAGGTGAAACAACCTCTTCTGTGAAACTCTCTGAAGCCACCCCCGTAGTCTCATCCCACTATTGTTTATACTTTTCAGCAAACTAAATTCTGTCCCTTCTGTTATAATTCTAATGTAGGTGTTCACTTTTTGAGATCATCCCTCAACATACAAATACCCATGGTAGCCTGTATAAGTAAGCCAGATACTGGTGGTGATTGACCATAATTCTAAAGGTGGGACACTGCATAACATATTCACTAACCTAATAACTGGTTCTGTAAAGGATCTGCCATCTAGATAAGGTACCCACCACCAGCTATGTCTGCCTGGAGTTCTAAAAATCTGCACATTACGAGAAAAAGTTATAAGAGATGAAGACACTTACATGATGAGAAACCTGTAAAAGGGAAAAAAAAAAGAAAAAATGGATTAGTTTGATTCAGTAAAAATGAGTTTATCTACCAGCATTGTCCCCCTCCCATCTTCCCTCCATCTCTAAAATGACCATCTATAATGACCACTGTAGGCCGAAATTCCTTATGGCTAATGGCTATGGATCCCGGCAGACACACCTGGTCATATTTTCTTGGCATGAATAGACGACTGGCCAGATTAGCTTTTTTTTACAGTCATTGCTTTTCCCCTAACATAAAATACGTACACACTGGCAACTTTAAGTATATATGAAATAGGACCGATAGCGACACCTACTGGGGAGTGGTTATGTCTCTAGATTATGGGGAGATGAATGTTTGTTACTCACTTTGCGCCTGACTGAGGTGAAGACAAAAAGTCAAGCAAACGATGCTCAGAAGACACTTCATGTTCTTCTCCATTATCTCTGCAGGAGAAACAAATCAAAGATCAGACAATGAGCAGTTCATGCAGCATTCAAGAACAGATATAGATCTATATAGCAGGGTGTGAAGGGTTTGGAAGGTGGTACGCTGGTGAGATGAACACCAAGTTAGATAAATGTTTAACATGTAGTTTGCTTTGGGTAATGGAAGGTCTGGATTGGGGAGTCCTACCTCTAGTCAGCACCATATCTTGACATGATCTGGCTTTTCACAGGTCTTGGACACTTCATCTTACTAAGCCCCAGATAGGGTTGAGGGACAAGGGTGGGGATCCTTTGTTGAATCCTCTTGTATCTAACATTATTAATATATTAGCTGTACTCTCCACGTGTCAAATAACCTTCTATAACCTTTCTAGCAGCAGAAATTTGACAAGAATTATCAAGTGTACAAAACAGGAGTAAGCGATAAGACTACATCGTTATCCAACACCAAAATGTCCATGAGAAAAGGAAGAAGTTCTATTGTGAAAGTTACGTTTTTCACTTTTTTCTAATGGGGGGGATTTCCATTAGCGGAAGACAGTAAAGTAACATCCATTGAGGGTCTTCATTGTAAGAGGGTTGTCTTTCGAGGCCATGGCAGTGTTGTCTATGTGTCTTAAACTGGGGAGGTTTTCAGCAAATCAAGTGCATCTAATGTGGTTTTGGAGGAATGTAAGGCTTTGTTTTGGGGTAGGAAGGTGATATTGTCCTAATAAGCAGGTCTATCTATAGAATATTAAAGGCAGGCCTATCTAAGATGGGTTACATAGCTTATTGAGATGGCAGTCCTACAACCAGGAAAGATTTTCAGTCGATGGATTGGCTGGATAAAGTGAGAGCATTCATTTGGTAATCCCTGACTGGGCATAGCTGCTGATAAAGTAATGCAGTGAGAGACTTGTACCCTCTAGTGCATTCATCATTGCCTTTAGCCTTAAACCTTTAGCTTTAAACCTTCTTTAGCTTTAAATCTTCGGGCTTTCTCAGGGGTGCCTTCAAATTTCACAGCGTCATGCCTTTCCATGGTGCAGGTCAGCCACCAGCACCATGAAGGACACTAATCCAGGTTCAGAGATCCATTTAATAATGATGGAAGTTCACCTCTGTCCATGCCTCCTCCTCCTCCCACCCTCTACTATGCTTCCCCAGATGTGGCTCCTGGTGTGATAGTAGGACTTTGGTGTGAAGGAGGGACTAAGGACTCTCATATGAAGGTAGAACTCTCATGCCAAAGGGTGACTCTGATATGAAAGGGCTCCTCATGTGAAGGGGGATTCTAAGGTGGGGATTCTAAGATTCTGATAGCAAAGGGGGGAACCCCACTTTTTATTGAGTATTTGCATGGGGCCCCACCTTATAACCTGGGATAAGGGTCTGTTATGGATTTTAGAGGGGACACACCGGGGTGCCTCAAGATTTTGCATTCTTTTAAAGGGTGCCATGACTGAAAATAGTTGAGAAATACTGTTCTGGGCGCAACTGATTGCCAAACAGCTTTTCGATTTATAATTTTGAATTAGCTGCAGTGACTTTTCAGTACATTCAGATGTTTGTTGTCAGCGATATTAGTGGTTTAGCCTGCAGGTGGGTCTGTACCTGTCTCATAACTGAGGTTGCCGGTGGCTATGTACCTTACCTTTAACTTTGCCATGAACCGAGCCCTGACCAGGTATGTGGCCTGGGGCAAGTAATGTGACAGGTAGTTCTGCTCGCTCCTACATGTGACGCACCCAATTACCTTTAATTTTCTTCATAGCCCCGAACAGAGAAAACATTTTTCTATAACAGCAGTGACATAGATATACACAGCCATGTGAAAAAGAAAGTACACCCTCTTTGATTTCTATGGTTTTAAGTGTCAGGACATAATACAAGTCATCTGGTCCATGGCAGATCTTAGAATTGGGTAAATACAACCTCGGATGAACAACAACACATGGCATATTACTCTGTGTCATACAACACATGCCATATTACACCGTGTCATACAACACATGCCATATTACACCGTGTCATACAACACATGCCATATTACACCGTATCATTATTTATTTTACAAACATAAAGCCAAAATGGAAAAGTTATGGGTGAAAAACTAAGTACACCCACCCTGCTTCCATAGGAATTAAGAGACTAAGTAGTAGCTGGTTGCTGCTAATCAAATGCACTTTAGTAACTGATCATCAGCAAGTGTGACCACCTCTATAAAAGCTGAAGTTTTAGCAGTTTGCTGGTCTGGAGCATTCAGGTGTGTGTTAACATAATGCCAAGGAGGCAAAATATCAGCAAAGCTCTGAAAGAAGTCGTTGTTGCTGCCCATCGATTTGGGAAGGGTTCTAAGGCCATTTCCAAACCATTTAAAGCCCATCATTCTACAGTGAGGAAGATTATTCACAAGTGGAAAACATTTAAGATAGTTGCCAATTTTCCCAGGAGAGGATGTCCCAGAAAATTCACCCCACGGTCAGACCAATCAGAAGATAAAATACTCATCAATACAACACTAATGCTCGGGTTCACACACACACACACACACACACACACACACACACACACACGTGACAATGCATGTACGAGGGCCAACCAAACAGTAATGCCTCCATGTCTGTAATTTTACATCCATTAGTGACTGTGAATGTCCCATGTTATAGAGGTGTCCTCACCCCAATAATGTAGGCTTTTCTTTTTCAGATTGAGTGATTAGAACCATGGATCTGTGCCTAAAACAACGAGCTTTGATTGAATTTATGTCGAAAGAGAGTTGCAGGGGAATCCATAAAGAATGTTTATAGGGGCGCTGTAGTAGAATTTCAGTTTGTCCTTCTTGAAACTTCTTCACTCAAAGCCGCACGTTGGTAATGCGCACTACAGCGAACCCCATAAACATTCTTTAGCCGATTGTGGATTTCCCCGCAACCCTCAGAAATTCAATTACAGCTCGTTGTTTTAGCCGCAGATCCATGGTTCTAGGGATGTTCAGATACCAGTGCCGATACATTTTCATGAGAACTACCAGGGTAGCAGAAGTTGCAGCTGGGACCTGGCTCTGGCGCTCCACCACTGTCCTGAAATCATTATTCTGTATTGTTTTAGAAAAACTGTCACATGACACTAAACAAAAATGTATCAGTACTTGTATCTGTGAGTACTTGGACAAGTATCAGTGCTTGTATCTGTGAGGACTTGGACAAGTATCAGTACTTGTATCTGTGAGGACTTGGACAAGTATCAGTGCTTGTATCTGTGAGGACTTGGACATGTATCAGTACTTGTATCTGTGAGGACTTGGACAAGTATCAGTACTTGTATCTGTGAGGACTTGGACAAGTATCAGTACTTGTATCTGTGAGGACTTGGACAAGTATCAGTACTTGTATCTGTGAGGACTTGGACAAGTATCAGTACTTGTATCTGTGAGGACTTGGACAAGTATCCGTACTTGTATCTGTGAGGACTTGGACAAGTATCAGTGCTTGTATCTGTGAGTACTTGGGCAAGTATCAGTACTTGTATCTGTGAGGACTTGGGCAAGTATCAGTACTTGTATCTGTGAGGACTTGGGCAAGTATCAGTACTTGTACTTGATGTACCTGACCTGCACCCAATTTTATCTTTTGCCACATGTGCTCCAAGATGGAGACTCTCATAGTTTAGAGTTAGGACCACACTATATAGAGGTGCCTTGACGCGGCTGTGCGGCTTTCACATTTTCTGCAGAAGACCTGTATCTAAACCTCTGTTTTTAACCTCAGCAGGAAAACAAGTTTTTTTGCATGCTGGCTGGTGAGTGTGCTGGCAAACCTTTTGCTGTTATAAAGTAGTCACCACTCCAAGCTCACTCCCGGGATGGACTACAATCTCAATACAAATGAGTAAACTAAACATGAGATTGTAGTCCATCCCGGGAGTGAGCTTGGAGCGGTGACTACTTTACAACACACACAGGGACCATGGGGAACAAAAAGTAGCCCCCCTCCAGAAGGAAGGACAGTGTCAGCACCAATTCAGAGATGATTGGAGGATCTACAGCCGAGTGATACACAAATAAGATACATTGTTGTAAAGAGTACAGGGACTGGAATGTATTTTTAAGGTTTAACTCCCCCCAGTGGTTGACAGAAACCGGGATACAACAAATAATTAAAATGCTCAATGCAAACAAAGCAGTGGGTCCGGATAACTCTTTAAGGAGAAGATATTATTATTATTAATTAAATAAATATAAATAAATTCGGGAAGTGTTCTCAGCTGTTAATGACATGAAAATGGTTTTAACTAAGCTGTCCCTTTAAGGAGAAGATCACATTTAAATATATACATTTTATCAACCATAACAGTAATATGAAAGGTAATAATAATAATGTTTCGGGAAGTGTTCTCAGCTGGTAATGAAATTAAAATTGTTTGAACTAAGCTCCAGCTCTGGTTGGCCGGTAGCAGAACTGTAAGTCTGGGGGTGACAATGTATCCGATTAGTTGCCGACCTGTCCCAATTCCATCCATACATCTGGAAATCTTGTAACAATATTTGAAGCTTTCCATCAGATTTGATTGAAATAAAAATGGGACAGTGAGCAAATCTGTGGAACCGATTGAACCGGTACAGACGGAACCGATGGAACCATTACAGACGGAACCGATGGAACCATTACAGACGGAACAGATGGGAGCATTACACGCAGAACTGATGGAACCACATTACAGACGGAACCGATGGAACCATTACAGACGGAACAGATTGAACCATGACAGACGGAACAGATGGAACCATTACAGACGGAACAGATGGAACCATTACAGATGGAACCAATGGAACATTACAGACAGAACAGATGGAACCATTACAGGCAGAACTGATGGAACCATTACAGACGGAAGAGATGGAATCATTACAGATGGAACCATTACAGACGGAACCGATTAAACTATTAGAATGTTGGCCGTATACAATTAAATTTAGTAATATCTCACAGATAACAAAGGGGCGCACAGCGTTCCGGCACAGCTTTGTTTACCCATTTTAAGTGTCTGAAACTAGAGTGAAAATTGGGAATACTTTCCAGCACAATTTTCTTGTTTCAGCGTACAGGTTGGCGTTCAATTTTATCTGATCATCAATTTGATTGAAAAGCTTCCAGCCAGCAATAGAGCCCTATGGGTCTGGGCTGAACTGTATGTAAGGGCCCATTCACACACAAGTGTTACTGCACCCTCGCTATGGCACATATTTATTACGAATGGGCTGCCAACATGCCACAGATGAAAAAACGTGCATGACCTTTTTTTCTGAAAATGCAGCACAGTCTATGTGTTGCGGTGCATTGTTCTGCACTGGTGCCTTGTGTGTTGGCTGCACTGTACACTACGGTAGGGTGCCATTCACAATGAATAGCAATGCACATAGAACTGGTAATGGTAATGCGCATGTCAATGGGCGAATAAGCAATAAACCTATTTTTTTTTTTTATATTGTGGGAAATGGTTAAATGGTTAAGACCCCTGAAAGTTTTTTTGGGGGGGAATATCTTAATAAAGCTAATCGCCATTCATCTGAGAAATGTACCAAATGTACGCATCAGTGAATTTGAAGCATGCTCTCCCCCTCTTACCTTGCCACTCAGCACCGCCACTCGTTGCACTGATTCCCCCATGTCCCCGTCCCCTGATATTTATAGATTTTTCTCCTGGGTGCGGCGAGGTTGGCCAATCTAATGGAAAGGTGCGCTTAGCAGTTATGTTGTCGGGCAGGTTCCAGGGCTGCAGGACGTAGAAGGAAAATGACCACGGTAGCCTGCAGACACGACACTGGTCTGTCCGGATTCAGGCACGTCGATCATACATCTTCAGCTCACATTCAAGTTGACTTCAACCTTCTGAGGAGGAGGAGAGCCTGCACCAAAATTGGATCTGAGAACGTCATTGTATTACTCAGCGCAATGGGAAACTACAAACTATTAAAAGTGTTCCATGTTTTTATTTTATGTGACGTTTGTAGATTCTTCCTCTGCTGGCCATCTGTACGTCAAGAAGTTCTTCTTCTCGTTAGCCGCCGGAAGTCTGCTAGTGAAGGCATATGGGTTGAGCCAAATGGCACTCTGCTGTATTCCCATTTCGGTCCCTATTGTATCTCTTTGCTTGATCCTGTTACCCCAAATGTTATGGTTTCTTTGTCATGTAAATGTGGAAACTTGGCAATAAATAAAGATTATATTAAAAAAAAAAAAGAAGTCCTTCTTCAATGTTGATAAACTACGAGCAAGGTAAATTGTATCCAAGAACACAAATGTCACAAATCTGGCCTTAGATGTGGTGGCTGCATTTGTTTTCTTTTTTTCAGGCTTGTTTTCATTGTTGTTCATAGCAGGGGTGTCCTAAGGCAGACACCCCTCCGTGTCGTCATCGCGCGTGCGCGGCCATCTGATTGACTCCTGCCAGGGGCCATCTTGGTGATGGACGCCGGCAGAGAGAGAAGGGGACGTTCATGAGGTATGCCGCCGGGTCCCCTCCTCTCTCCTGACACTGTCGGGTTTTCAGTCGGTGACCGAGTGCCTGACTTTTTAGAGGGTGTGACACCAAAATGACTGTCAGTCATTTTGGTGTCACCCCCCGCACCCCCCTTGTGACGCCACTGTTTCATAGTTTAGGGACTTGAATGGATTTTTAGGGTTTAGTTCCTGAGTTTAGTGTCACTTTAAGGGTTTAGCTACAAGCATGTGTAATGTCTTTGATAAAGCTAGACTTGGCCATACAGGTTACAATCTCCATAAGGCCCTGTTCACACTATAGTGGTGACCTGTGTTCTTCTGCACAAAAAAAACGCAGGTCCCCGATAGGCATGGGCTTGATGTTCGAGTTGAACAGGAGTTTGACTCGAACATCGGCAGTGCGTGTGTTTGGCGAACATACGAACTGTCAAGGCGTTCGGTGGGCTATTCGCTCGCCGAGAGCCCCGCAAGACACTGTGCCTTGTGAGCCCTGATTGGCTGAAGCCTTGCACCTGACCACAGGTCAGGTGCAAGACTTTGCCCAATTAGGGCCCAGTACTCTGTAAGAGCCATGATTGGGCAAAGTCATGATGACTTTGCCCAATCATGGCTCACCAGCTACCACCGCTAGCTCAGCCCAATAGTTTATATGTTGCCGGCATCTTGTGACCCAGGAAAAGCACCCTCCCAGTGCCGAGGGCATGTGGCCTGGTTAATGGTCTGGAATAGAATTTTAGGGGGGACCCCACATTTTTGGGGGTGGGGTTCCTCCTTACAATTCCTACCAGACCTTGAGGGTCTGGTATGACATTTAGGGGGAACCCCATGCTTTTTTTTGTTTTCTTTAAATGGGGTCCCTCCTAACATTCCTGCCAGACCTAAAGGGCCTGGTATTGTTTGGGAGGGGGAACCACACTCTGTTTTTTCTTTATAAATGTAATTTTTGCTGCAGCATGTTCTATACATCGTACAGATCCGCCACTTTACAGGCAGTATAAGGGGACCCCCCAGGCATCATATTTAAACAATTTTTTTTATTGTTTAACTTTAGGTGATGTTTAAATCACGGCTCCTTTAACAATTTTATTTTTTAAAGTGTTTGTTTTTTCATAGATACATGTCCCCCAGGGCAGTACCTGGGCCCCCATACATGTCCCCCAGGGCAGTACCCAGATCCCCATACATGTCCCTCAGGGGAGTACCTGGACCCCCATACATGTCCCCCAGGGCAGTACCCAGATCCCCATACATGTCCCTCAGGGGAGTACCTGGACCCCCATACATGTCCCCCAGGGCAGTACCCGGATCCCTATACATGTCCCCCAGGG
>NW_017306525.1:57709-59853 GCF_000935625.1 Nanorana parkeri | reverse complement strand
CATACATGTCCCCCAGGGCAGTACCCGGATCCTCATACATGTCCCCTAGTGCAGTACCCAGATCCTCATACATGTCCCCTAGTGCAGTACCCAGATCCTCATACATGTCCCCCAGGGCAGTACCCAGATCCCACATACACCTTATACGGCCAATAACTTGCATATAAGGCTTCAAAATGGGGACATTTGATTCTCAAAGTTCTACCCCCCATAGGCTTTCATTGAGTTCGAGTTCGAATTCAAACTTTTTCCATTTTCGAAGGTTCTCATCACTAGTCCCCAATAGGACAGACAGAAAACAATTGTTTCCCATGTGCCACGTTCACGCCACAATGCGGGTGTGGTGGGTGGTGCGCTGCTATAATGAAAAATGCAGACAGGCTGGGCCTGGATGCCACCTCAGGTTACCTCAGTGATGCTGTGCAGTGACCTGAATGGCGTGTACACATTGGAAAAAAAAAAGAGAAAAAGTGTCCACTGAAACCCTGAACTGCAGACGGTCATGTGAAGTTAGAGCCAGAAGTAGGCTTTAACCTTTAGCTGGTAAAGGTCAGGGCCAGGTTGAGAACATCATGGATCTGGTGCTGTCCGTTGGTCAGACTGGAAGCGGCAGAGGCTGCTCTCTAATTACGCCTGATTAGAGAGCCGCCAGCGCCTCTGACTCTATCGAGGCGAACTGGGCCGGCTGGGCCTATTTTCATGGTGGGCTCCAGAGTCCTCTATGTAGATCCTGCCCTAGTTAAGGTGTAGGTTACATGCATGCTGGAACTTCTGGCAGAGAGGTGTCAGGACGTTATTCCCCTTACTTTGGGAAAACTTCCTGCTGTGTCTCTGGAACAGGAAGTGTAGATCAGTCACCCCATCAACACACAGAATGGTCTTTTAACACTACTCTATCCAAAATACACTATATTGCCAAAAGTATTGGGACACCCCTCCAAATCATTGGATTCCGGTGTTCCGTGACATTTCCCGGCTACTAAATATTCTGCGGTCCCCTGTTACTGGGATTATAACACAGTGGAAGCAACTGGGAACAACAGCAACTCGGCCAGGAAGTGGTCGGCCACGTAAAATGACTGAGCGGGGTCAGCGCATGCTGAAGCGCACAGTGCGCAGAAGATCATCACTCGCATTACTTCGTAATGGGATATCCAAGGGAAGTCGTTTTTCGTTTTTAATTGATTTTAGATGTCTTGTAGTAGGTGATTTAATGTTGTGTGTATTTTTTCTATCTATTAAATATTGCCTTATATACTATATATTAACTGTGTTACCTGGTTAGCAGACAGCTCCATTGAAGGGATTTCTTTGTTTAGGGGATACATTGTTTTTGAATAAGTCTGCACAATATTCATATTTTTGGTACATATTTGGTACACATTTTATATATTAACCAGTTGACATCCGCGGTGTTAAACCCCCTTCCTGTCCCGGCCATTTTTCAGTATTCAGCGCTGAGGTACTTTGACTGACATTTATTCCGTCATACAACGCTGTACTGAAATGAATTTTATACCCTTTTTTGGGGACAGATAGAGCTTTCTTTTGGTGGTATTTATTCACCACTGGGGGTTTTATTTTTTACTATCTTAAGGAAAAATTACCGAATTTAAAAAAAAAAACAGTTTCCCCTATATTAAATGATAAAACATTTATTATGACCCAATTTTTTGGTAAAATATAAAAGACGGGGTCACGTCGGGTAAAAAGACACCAAACATGTCAAGCCTTAAAATTGCGTGCGCGCGCGAAACCTAAAAAAACGATAATACCCAAAATTGGCCATAGGCGACGCTTTAAAAGCTGTTACCGCTCATCAGTTTAGTGTTATCAGTGATTGATGGCCCTACAAATGATTGCTCTCACTGCGACGTTCGCGGCGATATGTAACATGTGTAGCGCAATTGTCATTTTTTTGTGCCGCTGGGGCACCGGACGCGTATTTAGGTTTATAGGCGCGTAAACGTGGGGGTGGGGGAGTTAAACATTTTGGTTTTTTTTTTTCACTTTTTTTATATGTTACTTTTATTTTATTTTACTTTTTTATATGTTACTTTTATTTTATTTTACTTTTTTATATGTTCCTTTTATTTTATTTTACTTTTTTTATATGTTACTTTTATTTTATTTTACTTTTTTAT
>NW_017306525.1:44729-56673 GCF_000935625.1 Nanorana parkeri | reverse complement strand
TTTTTGCACTTATTGTTATTGCTATTATATAGGGGGATAACAATCCCCCTATATAATAGCAAAGGCACACTGACAGGTCCTCTTTATGGAGACATTAGGGGTCTCTAGGACCCCTAATGTCACCTGTGGACCCCAAAAGAAGCTGATGAAGCAGGGATTTGCTTCATCAGCTTCTTTTCTCTGGCTATAGCAGCCAGATGACTGACAGGTGAATGCGGAAGGTGTGGAATACATTTCTGCATTCACAGCCCGGACGGAGATCAGCAAGGAGCTGATCTCCCGTCCTCCTCCTCCTGAAGCCCTCCGAGCCGGTCCCGGGATTCAAGATGGGGCAGCAGATCCCGGGATTGAAGGTGAGGGGTCAGGGGGGGCCGAAAAAACGAGCACATATAGACGATCAGCGGGCTATGGAGCCGCCCGCCGATCATCTATATGTTAAACACCCGGTAACGGGTGTTTGCATTGGTCGGGTCTTTTCTGCCCACTAGGGGGCGCGCGCGAGCAGAACAAAATGCCGTCTGGCGACGACAACCCGCCAATGCTGCAGTGCCGTCCGTCCGTTTTTTTACAACGGGCGGACGGCAAGTGGTTAACTGATAATTTTGCACATTGTAGATTGGGATGAAATGTTCATGGAAAGGGAGGATTGAGTAGATCTATGCACAATATTTATATAAGAGCCACATGCTTTCTTTTTATTATATAAACTGGTAGGAGTGTATACTGTACACTGAGTGGCCGGATTATTATATACACTGAGTGGCTGGATTATTATGACCACCTGATGTTTGTTGGCAAATTAGCTATAATTTGGCGCTGAAGTTGCTAGAGGGCCAGACCATTATAAATAGTAGGGATGCACCGATACCGATACAAGCATCGGTATCGGCGGCGATACCGAGTATTTGCATGAGTACTCGTACTCGTGCAAATACTCCAAAACATAAAACGAGTACCTGTGCCGCGTCCGCCATCTTCAGGGACCCGAATCCGCCGCACACAGGACCTCCATCGCGTCTTCAATCAAGCAAGATGGCCGCAACCTCCTCTGTCATCGCTCCATTCTGACCTCTTCTCCCGCTGATTGGCCGATTGGATGATTGACAGGCTTCCTCACCAGTCAGGAGTGACTGGTGAGGAAGCCTGTCATCATCCAATCGGCCAATCAGCGGGAGAAGAGGTAAGAATGGAGCAGATCAGTGGCGTAACAACCGCATAGATGGGCGCATAGATTCGAGTACTTGGGAAAAAGTATCGGTACCCGTACTCGGCCTTAAAAAAGTGGTATCGGTGCATCCCTAATAAATAGGGAAGCGGGTTGTTTACCACGACAGTAGAAGTGATTTGTTTTCTGAAGATTCGGGGAAACAACGCGATGTAACAGCCTTTGAACGCGGGATGATTGTTGGCGCTCGGAGCCATGGAGCGAGTATCAGCAAAACAGCAGAATTCGTTAAATGTTCAGGAGCGGCTCATTGTTAACGTGTTTAAAGACCGGACTGTCAGCCGAAAAAATCTGGGTCTGAACGTGCGAATTGTGGCCGTCAGCGACTAGTCAATGTTAGGGCAGAACGGGGGAGGGGCAAGACTGGTACAAGACAACAGAAGGGCAACAGTGCCGTGTCAGATTCCTCGCATCACCTTTCATCATCTCGTGGAGTCACCAGGCGGCCCAACGAAGTCATTTCGTGGAAGTCATCTCGTGGCCTACTGATGGGGTGGTTATAATAATCTGGCCACTCAATGTATATAGCTGACATTTTTTTCTTTTGTAATGCAAATAAAATAGTTTGGGAAAGGATAAGCACCCCTTTTTTTTATTGCCGTCCCGACAAAGTCTTATGACGAAACATGTAGACGAGCGGGTGTACGTTGAGATCACTAAACCCCGGTCTGTACATAGAAGGAGCACATCGGTGCGGTGTTTATATGCGATTTTGTTTCTTGACTCTTGTGAGTATTTTTAACCTTTTTAATAAAGTTTTTTTTTAGGACATACTGCACTATAAATGTCCCCATTTATTCCCTTTGAGCTATTGTTGGGTCGCTATCTGGACCTCCTTTATGAGGAGACCGGAAGTGGAGAAGTCGTGGCGCTTTTTTCTGTATAGAGCCGGAGGAGGTGGTGCTGCTGAACTTCTCTCACAGGGTGTAAGCGATCCCCTGTAACTGCGCATGCGCCAAGCACGCTTTCCCGTACTATGGGGAAACGCGCTCTTCCGCGCATGTGCGGGGCGCCATGGAACAGCCGAGCAAAAGCGCGTCAAACGGCGCATCTCCTTCTTGATTTGCTGTGACCCGGATTTGTCTTGACGATTCTTGCCTGCTGCCTGCCGCCGACCTCGGATTTGTTTACTGGATTTTGCTTCTGCCTGACACCTCTGTACCGTTGTTGCTCGATTTTCGTGGTTTAACAGGGTATTTCAGCTTATAGACGCAGGTGACAAACGATACACAGAGACACAGGTATGGAATGTGTAGGAGATACAAAAAACACAAAACCAATGAAGTTAGTTAGGTCCAATTTCACATCAAGGTCATAAGCAACACCCCCCCATGGCTAGGGTCCGTGTCCACCGGCCCCTGGATGGGACTTATCAAATGTCATTTCGAACTAGAGTGACCGGGGTAGTACACGTATCCCTGACACGCGTATGGGGGACCAGGTCGTAAGGAGTCAGTGACACAGGGGGAGAGGGGATACAGGCAACACGAGGGAAAAGGCAAGAAGGGCAGCAGAGATGGAAGAGAGGAAAGAGATAGTGTACGTATAGGGTCAGAAGGAGGTTAGAGCAAAGATGAAACTGATGTTATCACTCAAGATGACATATAACCACGGTATTCATCGCTCGATTGGTTTTGACCTTGGCTCGTTTACTTGGATTTCGCCTATCAAAGCCCTTGGATTTCAGCTTGCACGGTGTTATCACCACTGGCACTCGTGCCACTCGCTGTCTACTTGGACTTTGTCCCCAACCTCAGAGTCCTCGGGACACGAGGTGCAAGGGAGGCCTCCTCACGCATTCAGTCTCCGGCCAGGTACGTGACACAGGGATTTCTGAGAGGCAGACCAACAATTGGATACACCCTAAGCGAGTTTACAAAGGCTATCTGGTGAGTGTGGCACCTTTTCTGTTAACACTCGTGGAGCACTTAGACTCACGGAACATTACGACTTCACATATGGACATATTGAGACTCATCTCTTGAGGGAAGCCTATCCCACCGCAACATAACTTCTGAAATATCAATTTAAAGAAAGAATTAATCCCCACACAGCCACCTCCTCATGTATCACTGGCCTCTCCCTTTTTGATTGTAAGCCCTCGGGGACAGGGCCCTCCTTACCATCTTGTCTTGAATTGTATTGTGATTGTAAGGTCTTCCTTATATTGTAAAGCGCTGCGCAAACTGTTGGCGCCATATAAGTCCTGTATAAAAATATTGATTTTTTAATCATAATTTTTCACTTTATTTTTTAAGGACATTTATTATGGCACTTTATACTTTATAGTTTGTTGTTTTTCATGTACTGTATATACACATGCAACTTGTGTACATCACGGGTTTAAACCTTTGCTGAGATTTTATTTTCTTGAAGATATTTATCACTTTATTATATCCCACATTTGAATGTCGTGTTTTCTGCTAAAATTGCGTCAAAGACAAAACTTGTTAGATTTGTATCACTTTCTATATAGATCATTCACTTGAGCGCAGTGTCATTTGGATTTCATGGGAGCAGTGGAATAACAATAGTCATAGCCTTTTCGGCTGCTATGGGGCCCAAGGGTGGAAGTTCTGCTGACTCGGCTGAAATTTGACCAGTTGGCACACCTCCATTCACCAAAAAGTCTCATTCGCCTTATGTGAAAGGAGCTGGTCTGAATGTTTCCATCCAATTGATGGATAACTTCCTGTAATAAGAAGTGCACATGGAATAAACTACCTGATAATCCCTACACTTTAAAAGAGAGCTATGTTCCAAACATTTTTGGCCATAGTTCTCTTTAGGGTCACAATAGGCCCTTCACTAATGTCCTCCTGTGACCCAAAACTCAGTATATAGAGGGCTATTGCAGACTATTTGCTTGCAGAGCAGAGCCGTGCTGCGATCGGAAAAGTTGTCGGGATCCATCCCACTGCCTGATTGACAGCTGGCTTTGCCTCTCTAGAGCCAGAGCCAGCTGTGCCCGCCCCCTCCCCATCTGTCTCTCCAGTCAGGGCTGGAGGAACGGAAGGTGGGAGAATCCATGTGGTGACTGCAGGGAGAAGATCAAGATCTGAGCGATCAGCGGTATGTGATCGTTCAGTTCTCGATCAATAGAGCCAACGTGTGACAGCTGCAGTGTCACACGTCTGCTCTACCTGTAGGGATGAGTGTATTTCACTCTCCCTATAATTCTCCTGGTGAAAACATCAGGAGAGGTTACCTGCAAACACAAGGCCTGTGCATGGCCATCATATGAACGATTGTAATCCATATATCCCTCATCACTTTCTATTTTTCCCTCCCATGAGGAACCCTCAGCCCCGTCCCCCCACAAAGCTTCCATGCTGATATGATGCTCTGTCCAGGTTTGTCATGACCCCCCCACTGTTCTGACACAAAGCACATGACAGAGGAAGTCTATACAATGTGTTTATTGATAAATATACATTTGCTGATTTGATAGAAATCTATTCGGTTTTTTTAAACAGCATTGATTTATTGATAATATAGTTTTTAATTTGACAAAAATCTTCAAGTTTAAGCCTTCATCATTTTATAATTATCAACCACAAAGAAAGTGCAAGATAAGATATTTCCATTTAGCAAGGTGATTGCATTACATACATCCGGTGTACCAGGTGTCATAGAAAGTGATAACCTTCCTAATAATCCTCCACCTTTTGGATTACTATTAATTTCGTTATCTGTCCGTCTCAAACTACGTGACCTATCAGGAACGAGAGCAATGACTGGAAACCGCAAGACTTAAGTTTTATTTGCTGGTTCTACAAAGGCCGATTGCCATACTGACGGAGTTTATTTTTGATGCAATCATGGCACCAGTGCAGGATACCATAGGCCCACCGACGTGGGGGAGGTTAAGGGTGCATCACCACAGCACCCAGCACTCACTACACAAAGAGAGAGCACAGTGCTAAGGTAATCATGTCAGCGATGTTCTCTCTCATCGAGGTCTACCTAGTGCCAGAGAAAAGGAAGTGTGGGCCCTGCACATCATGCAACCATCCTAAAGGCTTCTGAAAAAGGCAAGTATACAAAAACATCAAAAAGTACATCCTGGTAGAGGGTCGGGGGATATTTGGCTCTAGTGGGAAAGGGGAAGGGTGGGAGGGGCACCGGCCCAATCCTGTTTTTTAGTTTGGGAGTAAGGTGAGAATGAGGTCTGTCATATTGAGCAGCATAAAGAATGGTTATCAATATAACCAGCAACTTTCTACTGGCCCATTCCCCCTCTGACTGGAAGTAATTCGGGATTGGGATCTAAGGAGGAATAGTTTTGACAGAAAAAATGGCTTGTCCATTGAGGTCAATCGGCAATCTTTGGCTAACATCTAATTGTTGCAAGTTGGCCAATTTCTCTGCATATCTTGTTTTGCTCGACACTCTTCCAGACATTCAAAAGTGAGATCTTCCTGCCATAAAAATCAGCTCTGTTCCTGTCCTTGGAGTTTTGGTCATTTTTGTCCACCTTTGTGTGTTACAGCCTACCCCTGTGTCCCCGCCCACCTGTCTGTGTTCTGCTTCCTCCTGTTTCATTCACCATAAAATAAATAATCCATCAGGGAGAGTTTTTGGAGGATGTGCGTCCCTCGAAAGTCTTTTCCTGCATAATGGATAAAGAATAGTAACCCCCCTACAGCTGTGCCATGATACTTTGCATATTATCATTGTTCATTACACTGCTTGTTGAATAAGTGAGATTACTTTGCTTCTAGCGATATAATATGAATATTTATTAGAGCATTTCATTAACATTGCTTTGCAGAAGGAAAGAGCCGAGTAAGTGTTATTTGGGATCTGATGGAACTTCATGATGGATCCCATGTCTTCATATATATTGTACAAGAACATGAATCATTTTACCCTTATTTCATATTAATAACCATATACAGACGGAATAGAACAACATTTGTATTTATTGGAATTTGGATGATAGGAAATTATGTGCAGCACGTGTCAGCTCACTCTTGAAGCTATTAAGAGCAGCAGAAATAGAATTGCTGTCTAGATCATTGATTTGCTGAGTTAGCTGGGTTACTTGGTTAGTAATCCAGGTCTTTTCAGGTCTTTCAATGGTTGTTGACATACTTTCAGCCAAGGCTTGTAATCTTTGAAGAATCTTGAGAAGCTCAACAGCAGGGGGGCTCAGTGTTCTCGGAGGTGCGGAGGTTGTTGGTGAAGTTTTGGTTGTGGATGGGGTTGTGGTGGTGGGTAAAGGATGTTTTACATTTGAGAAAGTAACTTTGGCCAATGTTGGAAACCAGTGGTTTACGCCTGAACCTTCAATGGCGTCGGTGCTGGGCTGTTGAGTTTTAACTGGTGTAGGTGGCCTAGTAGTTGTTGGGCGCGTAGTTGTTGTAGTTGTCGTAGTAGTTGGAGTAGTTGTGGTTGTAGTTGGAGTTGTGGTCGTAGTAGTTGGAGTAGTTGTTGTTGTAGTTGGAGTTGTGGTTGTAGTAGTCGTAGTAGTTGTGGTTGGAACTGGGTTAATAGTTACAGTGTCTGAAAAGAAGAAAATAAAAGATAAACATTTCAGTCATTCGCACACAAACAACTTTATAGATGTCTTAAATAGTTTTTTTATTCTGACCTTCCCATTGCGCGAACGTGGAACAAATGTTTCTCTCCCACTTGCTGGGATTTACGGGCCTTACAAACAAATTCATAAGTCTCCAACCCTATTTCCAGTGTTACTACTTTCAGCTGAATAAGGTGCACCTACAAGTTTGAAGTCCCTGTCAGTCGCTGTAGCGGCCTATACACTGGCCTGTACCATGGAATGCTCATAATGCTCGCCAATTATACGCGCTAATTAGTCAGCGTGGTAAGGGTAAGCACTTCTGAGCCGGGGACCAGGCCCTGGGAGTAAGAAACGCTTATTAAAATATATAATTGCTTTGGGATTTTAAGTAGTTTTCTAGCCAAAAATTCAGATTACAACACGTGTGTGCAAAAATTAAAAAAATGTGTGCTATCATAGCTGACCTCAGCTCCTAAAGATCCCTTTTGCCTGACTGTCAAGCTGATCAAGCGGACTAAAATGTCACTGTTGAAGAACTCACCTTGTTCCTGGCCTCTGACTTAGAAGGCATCATAAGTTAGAATAGCAGCCAGGCAACTCTAGGAATAAGGTGGTTGCAGCATTTGTATGCCCTACCAAGCTGCCACCATAGACAGAGGCCTTACCTGTGCAGTAGACGTCAAATCGCAGTAATCCTGAGAACTTGTACACGTAATATCCTTCTGGACAGGCTTTCACCGGAATACCCGCTCCTCGGACACATCCGAGTGACACTGTGTTACTGAACAGAGGCACAACGGTTATCCCATCTCCATGGCCTGGGTGGTCATCTCCAAGGGAGTATGGCTGAAAGGAGCCACACTTCAGGGTCCCCACGCATCCTTCTCTTAGGCTGAGCCCTTTGCCGACAAAGCGGAACCAACCAATGCTGTTACGATCATTCTCAAACCTTCCCGATGAGCTGAGAGTGTAAAGTCGCTTTGTTCCATTTAGTGTGTTGTAGTTGTAGCAGGGATCAGCACACTGAACAACCCCATTTACTGTCAGACAGTCCTCGTCATCGTCACATTTCTCCTTCCCTCCGCACTTAGCGTTCTTGTTGAAGGAACACAGGTGGATGCCGTTCCTGTTGACGCAGTTATCTGATGGAGAACACTTCCTCAGCGCGGGGTTACTACACTCGTCGATGTCTACGCACTGCTTCGTTTTCACATCCCACCTGTAGCCATCCGGGCAACACTTTAGGCTGTCGCAGAATGCCATTCGTGTACAACTCAGGCCGTCCCCGATAAATCCGGATTTGCAGGTACACAAAGCGACACCTTGACTGTTCTCACAGTTGGCGGTTGTTGTTGAGTTACAACTGCTGCATGTTCTGGCATCTGTTTAAAAGAGACAATATTGAATTGATGGGCGACTTAGAAAGGGACCAGCGACTTGTACAGAGAACCTTAACTGAATACCGGCTTTTCTTTTTTCCTAGATTTTGGTAGAATAGGGAAGGGTAGGAGACCCTGTTGGGTTTTTACTGCTATACGGGCATTAGAGAGATTTCCCTTCACTTCCTATTGTACTAGACAGGAAGTGAGGGGAACTCTAGCACAGACAGCAGAGTAAGGGAAAGCTAAAACCACTGTCAGATTTTAATTTCTGTCTGTGTCCTTTGTTGAAGATTGTTTCCCTAATTTCTGTTTGATAAAAAAGACAGGAAGTGGGGCTAAATCTACCTAATGAAGCCTTCTATATGCTATCCAAAATTAGGTTTTGGTGTGATATACTAAAGCAATTTCAAAAGTATTTTGTAATACTTTACATCTTCAGCTTTCATCAAAATAATCCCTGCTGTTCCTGCCATAAAGGTCCTGGCTTGGGCACTTCCTGTTATAGGGTAACATTCTGTACCTGTCTCCCATTTGTGCTCCTGCATTGTCATCCTGTCACATAGGCTTCTGCTGGAGCTTCTGCTAGAGACTACAAATAGCCATCTCAATGCACATTATGCTGGCATGGTACCATGTTGTCAACCATCAGGAACTAGCTCTGAAAAGTGCCATTCAGCCATCACTGGAGTGCATGTAGACAGGAAGTGACGGCAGAAGACGGAACATAGGATGAAAAAAAGTTGTTTGTGGCACACAAAGCAAACTTGATATCAGTCAATTAGGATTTACATCTACTTTAATGGTTTTCTAATTAAAGTAAGCTATAAATAGGTTCCCCTAGGTATTCTACTCATGCAAGGAAGGTTAGCTTTGTTCCAGGACAAGAACACAAGTGTGCTCATACTATGGCGTGTGTCCCTTTGCATAGTGACCACCGGACGTACATTAGTGTGCACACCTTGCAGCATTTGTGAGCATGTGTGCATATTTGGTACTGGTGCTGGCGCCAAACAGCCTTTATAAACTGGAGCACTGCATCCAAAGATTGCCGATTGGTTTTCAGCTAGTCCCTGTTTACCTGTGACCTGACTTGCTGTTTCTACCTTCTATGACCTAGCTTGCCTTGTGACCTGCCTCTGAACCTTTGCTTAACTGTTGTGACTTTGGCCTACCTATGTGACTCTGCTTATTCCCTTCTGCCTTGTACCCCTGCTACCCAGCAGTCACCGACCATGGCTTGAATCTCCAATGCTGTTCCTGCCCTCTGAACTGGTGCCTTGCTACTTGGCTGTTAACAACCTTGGCTTGTATACCTGACTCTGTTCCTTTTTTTCTGAATAGGTCCTTTTTTCTGACCTCAGCTTGTATCCTGTCTACATTCCTGTACCATGGTGTTCCCTTTTGTAGTCCCTGTCCAGTGGTCTACAGATGTCTGGCCAATCCATCTGACACACAGATCTAGTACTGTCTGCTACACTGGCACTCCTGCCATTTACCTATTATCATTTACCAGATGGGTTTAAAAGATGTGCAAAAGAGCCCCCCCTCCATCTCCCCCCCCATCAACTCCGGCAGGTACATGGCAGAGCCCTTCATGAGCTAATGTGAAACAACCTTTTCTGTGGAACTCTCTGAAGCCACCCCTGTAGTCTCAACCCACTATTGTTTATACTTTTCAGCAACTAAATTTTGTCCTCTCTGACTTAATTCTAATGTAGGTGTTCACTTTGAGCTCACCCCTCAACATACAAATACTCATGATAGCCTGTATAAGTAAGACAGCTATCGGTGGTGATTGACCATAATTCTAAAGGTGGGACACTGCACAACCTATTCACCAACCTAATAACTGGTTCTGTAAAGGATCTGCCATCTAGATAAAGTACCCACCACCAACTTGGTCTGCTGGAGTTCTAAAAATCTGCACATTACAAGAAAGAGTTAGAGGAGATGAAGATACTTACATGATGAGAAACCTGTAAAAGGGGGAAAAAAAAGAAAAAATGAATTAGTTTGATTCAGTAAAAATGAGTTTATCTACCAGCATTGTCCCCCTCCCATCTTCCCTCCATCTCTAAAATGACCATCTATGATGACCACTGTAGGCCGAATTCCTTATGGCTCCCGGAAGACACACCTGGTCATATTTTCTTGGTATAAATGGTCTATTGTCCAAATTAGCTTTTTTTACAGTCATTGCTTTTACCCCTAACATAAAATACGTACACACTGAAAACACACTGACAGCTTTAAGTATACATGAAATAGGAAGTATAGCGACACACACTGGGGGTGTTTATGTCTCTAGATTATGGGGAGATTAATGTTTGTTACTCACTTTGCGCCTGACTGAGGTGAAGACAAAAAGTCAAGCAAACGATGCTCAGAAGACACTTCATGTTCTTCTCCATTATCTCTGCAGGAGAAACAAATCAAAGATCAGACAATGAGCAGTTCATGCAGCATTCAAGAACAGATATAGATCTATATAGCAGGGTGTGAAGGGTTTGGAAGGTGGTACGCTGGTGAGATGAACACCAAGTTAGATAAATGTTTAACAAGTAGTTTGCTTTGAGTAATGAAAACTCTGGATTGAGCATTTTGGAGGATAAACAAGAAAAGTTTCTGGGTACTTGGTAACCTTGGATCCTTCACCGCCACCCTGATATGATTATGACTAGTGTTCGGGGTATCTAAGGGCACTGAAGGGTATGGACCGGCAGGGATCGATGGGAGTGTGGTGAGCTGACCTTCACAACATAAGGACCGATTGGTGGCTAACTGTAGTGGAAACCCTTTTATTCAACCAACCATGAGGATGTTGATACCGTTCTACTCTTGTTCTTTTCTATCCTATTTTCTTCCTTTACTGCTCTGCAGTTAACCCCCTTTAGACCCTCCGTACTGTTTTATCCCTGGTTCATCCTTGGATAATGACACCCATTTAGTCATGCAGTATCATAGACCAACACTCCTAGGTTTATGGCTTTGAATAGCAATTGTACCCCTCGTGAGATGCTTCTATATATCAATTGCTGTATAGTTGTTATCCTCCGTTATGTTACTGTACTCTCGGAAATGTCTGAACCGTTCTCTAATGTTAACATTTTGACAAAACTTTAATTAAAAATATTGCAACAGAAAAGTCTGGATTGGGGAGCCCTATCTCTAGTCGTCACCATATCTTGAAATGATCTGGCTTTTCACCGATAAGGTTGAGGGACAAAGGGGGAGGGGGATTAGCTGAAGACAGTAAAGTAACGTCCATTGAGGGTCTTCTCCAGGCCATGGCAGTGTCATCTACGTTTCCTTAACTGGGGAAAGTTTTCAGCGAATCAAGTGCATCTTGAAAAAAAATCTGGTAGGTTGACTGACTTCTGGCTAAATCATGCTAAATGGCATGCTAAAAACTCTGGCTAAATGTTTGTACACATGCGAGATAGGGACCATAGGCTGCAAGCTCCCCGAGGGCAGGGCCGCCCACTCCAGGGAAAGTGAAATATAAGCAGAATAAACTTGAGCTTTCAACCTTCCGGCTTTCTCAGGGGCGCCTTTAAAATTTAAGTGCCGTGCCTTTCCATGGTGCAGGTGAGCCACCAACACCATGAAGGACACTAATCCAGATCCAGGGATCCATTCAGAAATTATGGAAGTTTACTTCTGTCCAGGCCTGCTCTTCCTCCCACCCTCTACCATGCTGCGGCAGTTGTGGCTCCTGGTGTGATAGTAGAACTTTGGTCTGAGGGAGGGACGAAGGACTCTGATGTGAAGAGGGGCTCCTCATGTGAAGGGGGGGGGGGGCCTCCAGAG
>NW_017306525.1:38217-44299 GCF_000935625.1 Nanorana parkeri | reverse complement strand
GGGGGGGACTCTAAGATGAAAGGAGGATTCTGATTCTTTCCTGAGTATTTGTATGGGGCCCTGCCGAGAAGGGTTTGGTATTGATTTAGTAGGAGCCACATTTTTTTGTTTTTACATTTTAAACTGGGTGCCTTAAGATTTTGCATTCTTTTAAAGGGTGCCATGAATGAAAATGGTTGAGAAATACTGTTCTGGACGCAACTGATTGCCAAACAGCTTTTTGATTTCTAATTTTGAATTAGCTGCAGTGATTTTTCAGTACGTTCAGATGTTTGTTGTCAGCGATATTCGTGGTTTAGCCTGCAGGTGGGTCTGTACCTGTCTAATAACTGAGGTTGCCGGTGGCTATGTACCCGACCTATCACTTTGCCATGCACCCAGCCCTGAGCAGGTATGTGGCCCGGGAGCAAGTAATGTGACAGGCAGTTCTGCTCGCTCCCATATGTGATGCACCCAATTACCTTAAATTTTCTTCATAGCCCCGAGCAGAGAAAAAATTTCTCTACAACAGCAGTGACATAGATATACAGTCACGTGAAATGTGAAAAAGAAAGTACACCCTTTTTGATTTCTATGGTTTTAAGTATCAGGACATAATACAAATCATCTGGTCCTTAGCAGATCTTAGAATTAGGTAAATACAACCTCAGATGAACAACAACACATGGCATATTACTCTGTGTCATACAACACATGACCTATTACACCGTTTCATTATTTATTTTACATCATAAAATCAAAATGGAGAATGTGTGAAAAACTAAGTACACCCTCCCGGCTTCCATAGGAATTAAGAGGCTAAGTATCAGCCGGGTGCTGCTAATCAAAATGCATTTGATTAATTGATCATCAGCAAGTGTGACCACCTCTATATAAGCTGAGGTTTTAGCAGTTTGCTGGTCTGGAGCAGTCAGGTGTGTGATAACATAATGCAAAGGAGGCAAGACATCAGCAATGCACTTAAAGAAGCCGTTGTTGTCACATGCAACGTTGTTGTTACATGTACATGCAATGTCACACATGTGACATTGCATGTACGAGGGTCAACCAAACAGTAATGCCTCCATGTCTGTAATTCGACATCCATTAGTAACTGTGAATGTCCCATGTTATAGAGGTGTCCTCACCCCACTAATGTAGGCTTTTCTTTTTCCTTTCTGCTAAAAGAGGGTCGCAGAGAAATCCAAAATCAGCTGAAGAATGTTTATGGGGCAGTTGTAGTGAAATTTTGTTTTCTTGAAACTTCTTCACCCAACGCCGCACATTGCTAGTGTCCACTACAGCGTCCCCATAAACATTCTTAAGCCGATTGTGGATTTCCCCTCAACCCTCTTTTGCCATAAATTCAATAACAGTTCATTGTTTTAGCTGCAGATCCATGGTTCTAATCACTCAATATCATGAACAGTCACTCTAATAGATCTCACATTACAGACCTGGAGGCATTACTTTTTGATTGATCCTCGTACATTGCAGCACATTTGTACACGTGATACCGTGCGTTGTGCTAGGACAGCCGATCCATTTGAATGGTCTGCCTACTGCATCTAAATGTCACCAAAGACGTACGCGACCCTTTTCTTTTACATCATGTCCAGAAGAATGACAGTATAATAAGTTACCATGCATTGTAGAGCGATGTGTGTGTTGTAAAGTAGTCACCGCTCCAAGCTCGCTCCCGGGATGGACTTCAATCTCGATACAAATTAATAAACTAAACATGAGATTGTAGTCCATCCCCGGAGCGAGCTTGGAGCAGTGACTACTTTACAACACACACAGGTACCATGGGGAACAGACGTAGTCCCCCCTCCAGAAGGAAGGACAGAGTCAGCACCAATTCAGAGATGATTGGAGGATCTACAGCCGAGTGATACACAAATAAGATACATTGTTGTTCATAGTTCAGGGACTGGAATGTATTTTTTAGGTTTAACTTCTGAGTTTAGTGTCACTTTAAGGAGAAGATCAACTTTAAATATATACATTTCATCAACAACAATATGAAAGTAAAAATAATATTAATAATAATAATAATTAATTAGTTAAATAAATTCCGGAAGTGTTCTCAGCTATTAAGGAAATTAGAATTGTTTGAACTAAGCTCCAGCTCTGGTTGGCCGGTAGCAGAACTGTAAGTCTGGGGGTGACAATGTATCCGATTAGTTGCCGACCTGTCCCAATTCCATCCATACATCTGGAAATCTTGTAACAATATTTGAAGCTTTCCATCAGATTTGATTGAAATAAAAATGGGACAGTGAGCAAATCAGTAGAACCGATGGAACCGGTACAGACGGAACCGATGGAACCATTAGATGTGAATGTTGGCCATATACAATGCAATTTTATAATTTCTCACAGATAACAAAGGGGCGCACAGCGTTCCGTCACAGCTTTGGTTACCCATGTTAAGCGTCTGAACCTGAAACTAGAGTGAAGATTGGGAATATTTCCAGCACAATTTTTCTCGTTTCAGCAGGTTGGCGTTCAATTTTATTTGATCATTCATTTGATTGAAAAGCTTCCAGCCAGCAATAGAGCCCGATGGATCTGGGCTGAACTGTATGTAGGACCCCATTCACACGTAAATGTTACTGCATCCGTGCTATGGCCAACATGCCACAGATGAAAAAACGTGCATGACCCTTTTTTTTTTGAAGATGCAGCTCACCACAATGCACAGTGTATGTGTTGCGGTGCATCGTTCTGCACTGGTGCCTTGTGTGTTGGCTGCACTGTACACTGCGGTAGGGTGCCATTCACAATGTAAAGCACTGCAATGCACATAGAACAGGTAATGGTAATGCGCATGTAAATGAGCCAATAAGCTAAAAAATTTGTTTTGGTTATTGTGGGAAATGGTTAAATGGTTAAGACCCCTGTAAGTTTTTTGGGGACGATCTTATTAGAACTAATCGCCATTCATCTGAGAAATGTACCAAATGTACGCATCAGTGAATTTGAAGCATGCTCTCCTCTTACCTTGCCACTCACCGCCGCCACTCGTTGCACTGATTCCCCTGTGTCCCCGTCCCCTGATATTTATAGATTTTTCTCCAGAGAAGGGTGCGGCGAGGTTGGCCAATCTAATGCAGTTATGTTGTCTGGCAGGTTCAGGGGCTGCAGGACGTAGAAGGAAAATGACCACGGTAGCCTGCAGACACGACACTGGTCTGTCCGGATTCAGGCAAGTCTATCATTAATCTTCAGCTCACATTCAAGTTGACTTCAACCTTCTGTTTATAACACTGAGGAGAAGAGCCTGCACCAGATTTGGTTCTGGGAACGTCATTGTATTACTTAGCGTAAGGGGAAACTACAAACTATAAAAGTGTTCCATGTTTTTATTTTATGTGACGTTTGTAGATTCTTCCTCTGCTGGCCATCTGTACGTCAAGAAGTTCTTTGTCAATCTTGCTAAACTACGAGTGAGTTAAATTGTATCCAAAAACACAAATGTCATGTTACAGCTAACCCGTCCTTAGATGTGGTGGCTGCATTTGTTTTCCTTTTTCACCTGATGATCCTGCCTGTATCCTCAGAAATACCCCCCCCAGGGGCGTCCCGAGGCTGGGTGACACCTGGAGCAGTAACCGAGTGTCACCCCGCCGAGACGTCACTGCACATGCGCGTGGCGTCACAACGTCATCGCACACGCGCGGCAGTATTCTGATACCTGCCGGCGGCCATCTTGGTGATGGACGCCGGCAGAGAGAGGAGGGGATATACCCCAAAATGACTGTGCGTCTTTTGGGTGCCACCCCTCCAATGGTGTCACCCGGGTTTGGGCCGCACCCCCCTTGTGACGCCACTCTTAACCCAACTTCTTTTGATGTAACACAATGGTCAGACACTCCTACTCCTGCACTCCTTGCACTCGGGGGCTCGTGTTCGACACATTGCGGAACGAATTGACAGATTACTAGATGGGGTTGGGCACGACCCCGTTGTCATGGTGCACATCGGCACCAATGACAAAATAGGAGGAAATTGGAGTGTCCTTAAACAGGACCTAGGAGAGAGACCTAGGTGCTAGGATGAAGGAAAGGACCTCCACGGTTTCTCAGCCCCCCTTTCCCCTTCTCAGACCACAGCCTTGTCAGTTTCACCCTTGCCCTGTCCCCAACCATGAATCCCCCTACACGGCACACTGTCACCCGGAGAAACCTTCGCCACCTTGACCCTTCTCTGCTACCTCTGACAAAATCTCACCCCTGACCTGTCTATAACAGCTCGCTCTCATCCTCCCTAGACACTTTGTGTCCCCTCACTACACGCAGACTTAGACCACGTCCACTACATCCGTGGCAAACTGAAGAAACCAGACATCTAAAAAGACATAGTCGCGCTCTGGAACAACTGTGGTAGAAAACTAGATCTCTGCAAGACTTCACTCTGTACAAAGCTGCCCTCCTAAAATATAATTCCTTCTTCCTTGCTGCCAAACAGACTTATTTTGTCACTCTCATTAACACGCTCTCATCCAGACCTTGTCATCTCTTTTCTGTTTTTAAGTTTCTACTATGTCCTCCACCCCCATCACCCACTAACTCACTCACTGCCCAGGACATTGCCATTCATCTCAAAAACAAAAAATAGATACAATTCGGGATCAGATCGCCACTGTGCAGTCACCTTCCCCTAATAATGTACCAGACCCTCCATCACACTTGTTACTCTCCTCTTTTGACCCGGTCACCACAGAGGAGGTTACAAAGCTTCTCTCTGACACCCACCTCACCACTTGCCCCTGGACCAGGGGTGCCCACAAGGTCGATCGCGATCTACCAGTCAATCGCATAGCGATCACTGGTAGATCGCCATGTCCTCTCCTCCCTAATTGTGGGCGCCCCTGTCCTAGACCCTCATCCCTCACCACTACTTCAGTCACCCTCTTACTCCATCCTACACTCTCTTACTCACATTTTCAATCTCTCACTCTCTACTGGCATCTTTCCCTCCCTTCTAAACATGCCCTGGTCACCCCAATATCCACAAAACCTTCAATGGACCCTACCGACCTCAACAATCTCAGACCAATCTCCTTACTCCCATTCACCTCCAAACTACTAGAACACCTTATCTACAGCTGTCACCTTGCTGATAACCTTCTTGATCCCTTACAGTCTGTCTTTCGCCCCTTACACTCCCCTGAAACCGCCCTCCTAAAACTCACCAATGACCTACTAACAGCTAAAAACAATGGCCGCTACTCGTTACTCTGACCACCCGCTACTCCTTACTCTTGCTGTTAGACCTTTCTGCTGCTTTCGACCCACCTGCTGCTCCTCCAAAAACTCTATACGCTTGGCCTACAAGACTCTGCTCGCTCATAGTTTTCCTCCTACCTATCTAAGCGCTCCTTTAGTGTCACCTACAAATCTAACTCCTCCCTTCCTCTTCCTCTTTCTGTAGGGGTCCCCCAGGGCTCTGTCCTTGGACCCCTTCCCTTCTCTATCAACACCTCCTCTCTTGGTCAGTTAATAACCTCACACGGCTTCCAGTATCATCTCTATGCCGATGACACTCAAATCTATCTCTCTACTCCACAACTCTCCCCCTCAGTGTCCTCTCGTGTCACTAATCTACTAACTGACATATCCGTCTGGATGTCACAACACTTCTTAAAACTCAACCTTTCACAAACTGAGCTCATGGTATTCCCTCCCCCCCCCGTGCACCTTCCCCAAACTTTCCATTGAGATTGATAACACAACCATCCACCACTCCCCCATGCCAAGGTGCCATGTGCCATCCTTGACTCGGACCTCACCTTTCTTCCCCACATCCAATCACTATCCAAATCCTGCCGCCTTCACCTTCGTAACATCTCCAAAATACGCCCCTTTCCACCAATGACACCACAAAACTACTCATCCACTCCCTTGTTATCCCTCGTCTTGACTATTGTAACTCCCTCCTCATTGGCCTTCCACTACACAGGCTCCTCCCCCCTCCAGTCTATCACGAATGCTGCGTCTAGACTCATTCACCTAACCAACCGCTCAGTGTCTGCAACCCCCCACTGCCAATCCCTACACTGGCTTCCATCCCTCGTCCCCCTCTGCCGCTCCCTGCA
>NW_017306525.1:27713-37257 GCF_000935625.1 Nanorana parkeri | reverse complement strand
CTGCTAATCCCTCCACTGGCTTCAACCCCTTAAGACTCATCTCTTCGGGGAAGCCTATCCCACCTCAAGCTAACTACTCAATCATTCATCCCCACACAGCTACCTCCTCATGTATCACTTCCCCCTCCCTCTTTTGTAAGCCCTCAGGGGCAGGGCCCTCCTTACCATCTTGTCTTGAATTGTATTGTGACTTTAATGTCTTCCTTATATTGTAAAGCACTGCGCAAACTGTTAGCTCCATATAAATCCTGTATAATAATAGAAAAATATTATATTAAGAAGAAGAATACACATCCTGCCCTAGGGTGACAACGCTCATTTATCATGCTGTATAGATAGAGGAGTAGTGTTGTCACTCTAGGATCGAACACCTCCCCTTTTTCTCATAACAGAGGGAAGGGTTTCTGTAGTTCACAGAGAAAACTGGAGACAATGTAACTGATACCAGTGCAGCACAGGCAGAAAGCACACAACGTTCATAAGATTTCTGGCAGGATCAACAGGCATTTTTTCCCCACTTATTGAATATAACAAAACGCTTTTAATGGTATGTTTGACAGTCAAAAATTATTTGCTATAAGAAAAGTTCATTGTTTGGGTGTTACATAAAGTTCATAACGATTAACCACAAAGAGGCTCCATTGTTTTAGGCTAAGCAGCAGGGGCGTCCTGAGGCTGGGTGTTACCCGGAGCGGGTACTGGGTGACAACACGCCGTGACATGATCGCACATGCACATCTTCGTTATACCTGCTGGCGGCCATCTTGGTGATGGATGCCAGCAGAGAGGAGGGGATGTTCACTCGGCTGGATAAGGTATGCTGCCGGGTCCCCTCCTCTCTCCTGCAACTGTCGGGCTCTCAGTCCATGACCAAGTGCTCTACTTTTCTGAGGGGGGTGACAGCAAAATGATTCAATCATTTTGCTGTCACCCCCTCCAATGGTGTCACCTGAGTTCCGGCCTAGTGATGCCACTGCTAAGCAGTACACATATACAAAACAAAGTACAGTCACTGCGCTGACACATCCAGCAGCTCTAATGCTTACCTCCAGACCACCCGCCACAGCTCTGATCCATGGAGGGATTTGCCATAGTCTGCATAGAAGCTTGACACCCCGATGGCCAGTCCCGATGGAGGAGTTGGAGGTGCTGGATGCATCTGCAGATCATCTTACAGTCTACCGCAGGGGTGTGCGTTCAGGGTAACAATGCTGCCTTTCTATACCATTAATGCAACAGAAGCACACTAAACTCAGGAGTCAAACCTTCAAAATACATTCAGTTATCAAAAACAGGGCCGGTGCTGCCGCTAGGCAAACCAAGCAGCCGCCTAGGGCGAAGCCTTGACCAGTGTCTCCCTCGCAATCTGCCAGCTTGTTGGGGTCATTGACCCTTTCGCCTTCACCCCAGATTTTGTCCAGCTTTGATGGTGACTGGCCGGGAGCTGAGCGACGTCCTGCTGTGCGCAGTGACAAATGCTGTGTGGTGGGAATAATCCGTATTCCATTTGTTTTCATATATCGAGTTACTTAAAGGTTCAGCAATGGCCGCCCACGTGACCCTCAGCTTCTCTTGCAGACGTTGCTGCCCCCCTATACGAATGAGGCCGATTTTCAGCCATCTGACCAGGCTGATCGCCACAGATGTCCCTGTACCCGGGGCAGAAATAGCAGCGACACTTCGTCTGCCACACGCGGGCCATTAAAGGTAATTTATAAATGCCGCGTATTGTCATGTGGTTACGTCTACACAACAAATGGCAGCTACAGGGTGCTGTGATACACAAATAAGAAAATCATTTCTGCTAATAGTTAAGTGACTTTAATGTATTGTGGTGCACAGTGCAGGTGTGGTGAGTGGTGCGCTGCAATAATGAAAAATGCAGACACGCTGGGCCTGGATGCCTTCAGGTTACCTCAATGATGCTGTGCAGTGACCTGAATGGCGTGTATACATTGTACACTACCAATAAAGTTACAAAAAAAAAACGGCATGTGAGGTTATACCCAGAAATAGGAATAAACCAACACCTATTATTATACAGGAGTTATATAGCGCCAACAGTTTGCGCAGCGCTTTACAATATAAGGAAGACATTACAATCACAATTCAAGACAAGATGGTAAGGAGGGCTCTGCCCCTGAGGGCTTACAATCTAAGAGAGAGGGGCGAGTGATACATGAGGAGGTAGCTCTGTGGGAATGAATTGTTTGGGAAAGTGATAGTTCATTGGTTAGGTTGAGGTGAAATAGGCTTCCCTGAAGAGATGAGTCTTCTGGGATCGTCTAAAGGTAGACAGAGGAGGAGATAGCCGGACAGTTTGAGGTAAGAAGTTCAAGTCCTGGAGGCGAGCATGGGTACAGTGGATGAGGGAGCTGGAAAGCAGGAGGTCTTGGGAGGAACAGAGTTGACGGTTAGGGTGATACTTTGAGACAAGGTTGGAGATATAGCCGGGGGCAGAGTTGTGGATGGCTTTGTAAGTGGTTGTTAATATATTAATGTTATCCTTTGGGCTATTGGAAGCCAGTGCAGGAATTGGTAGAGGGGGGAGGGGGATGGAAACCAGTGGAGGGATTGGCGAGGGAGTGAAAGGTTGAGTTTTAAGAAGTGTTGCGACATCCAGACGGATATGTCAGTTAGTAGATTAGTAACACGCAAGGACACTGAGGGGGAGAGTTGCGGAGTAGAAAGATAGATTTGAGTGTCATCGGCATAGAGATGATACTGGAAGCCATGTGAGGTTATCAACTGACCAAGGGAGGAGGTGTAGATGGAGAAGAGAAGGGGTCCAAGGAAAGCACTGGAGGTCAACACACAATGTAGCAATGGCCCTCAGATTTCAGATGGTTTGTTTAGACCTTGTATAGATTACATGGGACTCAATGCTATCACCATAAAGAATCGGCCCCCTTCCTTTGATTTCAGAACTGTTTGACAGATTTGCGGGGTGCTCGTGTCTTCTCCAAATTAGACCTTAGAGGGGCCTACACTTTAATCAGGATCCATGAAGGAGATGAATGGAAGACAGCCTTCAGCACCAGAGATGGGCATTACGCTTATCTGGTAATGCCCTTTGGCTTATGTAATGCTCCGGCTGTCTTTCAAAACTTTGTTAATGAGATCTTCCGTGCTCCTTTTTTATGTCTGTGTTATAGTATACCTAGACGATAAACATTTTTTTTCTCCAGGCTTGGACGCCCATTGTCTCCATGTGAAAACAGTTCTTCAGCGACTGCAGGACAATTGCCTTTATGCTAAGTTGGAGAAATGCCTCTTCGAACAAACAGAAGTCCCATTCCTGACGTACATCATCACAGATCAGCGTCTCCTCATGGATCCAGCCAAACTCCGAGATAATTATGAGTGGTCTCAGCCCTCTGGACTTAAAGCCACTCAATGCTTTTTGGGGTTCACCAATTACTACAGAAAATTCATAACTATTTGACTTTGATGACTCCTATTACATCCCCCTTTACCCATAAAGGGTGCCAAAGGCCTGTTCTGGGTGCCTGAAGCCATTGACGCTTTCCGCAAACTCAAAGCAGCCTTCCTCTCCGCCCCAATTCTCCTACGTTCGGAGATTACAAAACCCTTTTCTATGGAGGTTGATGCCTCCTCAGTAGGAGTAGGCGCTGTCCTACTTACAAGCTCAGAAGGGCAAAATGTTGGCCTTGTGCGTTCTTTTCAAATACGTTTTCAGATGCAGAAAAGAACTATACCATTGGGGACCGTGAACTACTGGCTATTAAACTAGTTCTTCAAGAATGGCGACATCTACTAGAGAGCTCCCCACATTGCAATACTATCTATACGCATCATAAAAATCTTCAATATTTACAATCAGCAAAACGTTTGAACCCACAACAAGCTCGGTGGGCTCTCTTCTTTGTCCAGTTTAATTTTAATATTACTTTTCGACAAGGTTTCAAAAATGCCCGTGCTGATGCTTTGTCCAGATCCATCGATTTTGCTGACTCAGAACGTCTCCTCGACCGCGGTCCCATTATTTCTGGCCACTATATGCTTCCAGCCCACTCGTTCTCCTTCAGGAAGGACATTCATGGTACCCAGCCTTCATCCCAAACTCCTTAGGTGGGGACATGACTCCAAAATTTCTGGACATGATGGAGAAAAGCGTACCCGGGTATTTATTCTTCACTACTACTGGTGGCCCTCTCTTCGTAAGGATGTCAAAGAGTATGTGCAAGCTTGCCCTGTCTATGTTCTGTCCAAGTCTTACAAAGTTACATAGTTAGTCAGGTTGAAAAAAGAAACAAGTCCATCGAGTTCAACCTATAGAGATACGGAGAAAAAAGAAAAAAAAAAAGAAGAAAAGCCTAAACAGAACGCTATGCCCACAGCTGCCCCCTGATGATCCAGAGGAAGGCAAAAAAACCCTATAAAGCATGGTTCAATTTGCTCCAAAAAAAAATCCTTCCTGATCCCATAAGGCAGGGATGTCCAAACTGGGGCCCTCCAGCTGGGGTGGAACTACCAATCCCATGAGGCTTTGCAAGATTCTCACAGCCACAGACATGACCCCCGGAGAGAGATGCTTCATGGGATTTGTGTTTTCACCACAGCTGGAGGGCCGGAGTTTTGGACATCCCTGCCATAAGTCAATCGGATATTCCCGGGATCAACAATCTCTGATGCCTAATATACCTATAAGAACTCAATATCCTGGTCCTAAATTCCTACCTGTTGATAGGGTTTGGCTTTCTACCAAGCACATCCGCCTCCGAGTACCATCAATTAAATTTGCTCCACGCTTCATTGGCCCCTTTCCGATGCTTCATCAAATTAATCCAATCACTTTCAAGCTCCGCCTGCCTTCTCATCTGAAGATTCCTAATGCCTTCCATGTCTCTCTTCTCAGACCACAAATCCACAATCGCTTCTCTCGCCCTGCTCTAGCTACTTCCTGTCCTGCCTCCTATCTGTCTCCCTATTTATATCCCTCTCAGACTTCCTTCTGGTTACTTGAGCAACACTTGTTTCTGAGCCTTTTCTGTGCATTTGTTCCTGACCTGATTTCCCATGTATTGATCTCTTGTGTACTGACTCGGCTAGTTCTCCTGATTACGATTGTCTGCTCCCCACCTTTGGCTCATTATCTAGATCTCCTTTTGCTCCATCCATCCTTGCCTTCACTGTGTCTTGTGTCTTTGGGTACTCTCTTTGTGAGCAGGGTGAACCTGGGGGTCATGACCTGGGGTCAGCACGCAGCTAAGTCCAAACTTCCATGAGGAGGTCCTTGGCAGAACATCGGCTGGCCCTTAGATTCCATGCCCCACACATCCCTAGTATTGTGACACTCCAGAGGGCAAAAAGAGGGTCAGAAGAAAGGCGCAAAAAGAATAAAGGCAATTTTAAAGTGCACTTGTTCTTTAACACAATAACAAACTATTGCACAGTGGATTTTGGTGCCTCGTCACACCACTCGTAGAAACATTCTAAACTTCAACAGCTCTGCAGCCTCGCCACCATCGGCTGAACTGACCTTCCAGAACGTTGCTACAATCAGTAACTGCATGCGGTACAAATGCATTTACATAACATTGTTAGTAAGGATAAAAACCTGATGTCCTTCAGATTCACAATCTCACAACTCCAGGAACAAAGGAAGGCAAATCACCGGGACAACTGTTGCTAATTTTGCTGAGGAGGAAGAAAAATTCCTTCCAAAGACAACAGCTAACCCCAATTACTGCAATCTCGTGTAAACTTTAGCATGCTAAAGCTGAACTCCAGCCTTACCTTACGTGCTGATGTCACCCTGAGAAGCCTGCACCATGAGTCTCCATCCCTCTCTGTGTCTCTTGTGTCCGAGTGTTCTCTCCTGTCCACATGCCTCCTCTGTGTACTATCCGGTGACTCCAGTGCATCCTGATCATCCTTTGTCATCCAATCACCCCTGGGACTGCAGTGAATCCTGAGTGTCTTGTGTCATCTCGTGACCCCTGGGACTCCATTGCATTTTGTGCTATCCCATGACCCCTGGGACTCCAGTGCATCATAATCGTCCTGTGTCATCACATGACCTCTAAGACTCCAGTGCATCCTGAGCATCCTGTGTCTTCCCATGACCTCTAAGACTCCAGTGCATCCTGAGCATCCTATGTTATCGTGTGACCTCTGGGACTCCAGTACATCCTGATCATCCTGTGTTATCCCATGACCGCTGGAACTCCAGTGCATCCAATGTCATCTCCTGACCCCTGAGTCTCCAATTCATCCTGTGCATATAGTGTCATCCCATGACCCCTGGGACTCCAGTACATCCTGATCATCCTATGTTATCCCATGACCCCTGGGACTGCAGTACATCCTGATCATCCTATGTTATCTCATGACCCCTGGGACTGCAGTACATCCTGATCATACTATGTTATCCCATGTCCCCTGGGACTCCAGTACATCCTGATCATCCTATGTTATCTCATGACCCCTGGGACTCCAGTACATGCTGATCATCCTATGTTATCCCATGACCCCTGGGACTCCAGTACATCCTGATCATCCTATGTTATCCCATGACCCCTGGGACTCCAGTACATCCTGATCATCCTATGTTATCCCATGACCCCTGGGACTCCAGTACATCCTGATCATCCTATGTTATCCCATGACCCCTGGGACTCCAGTACATCCTGATCATCCTATGTTATCTCATGACACCTGGGACTGCAGTGCATCCTGAGAATCCTGTGTCATACTATGACCCCTGGGACTCCAATGCATCTTGTGCATATTGTGTCATTCCATGACCCCTGGGACTCCAGTGCATCCTGATCATCCCATGCCATTCCATGACCCCTGGGACACCAGTGCATCCTGATCATCCTATGTTATCTCATGACCCCTGGGACGCCAGTGCATCCTGATCATCCTATGTTATCTCATGACACCTGGGACTGCAGTGCATCCTAATCATTTTATGTCATCCAATGACCCTTGGGACTCCAATGCATCCTGTGCATATTGTGTCACCCCACGACCCCTTGGACTCCAGTGCATCCTTAGCATCCTGTGTCATCCCATGACCCCTTGGACTCCAGCGCATCCTGATAAACCTTTGTCATCCCGTAACCTCTGGGACTCTAGTGTATCCTAATCATACTATGTCATCCCCTGACCTCTGGGACTCCAATGCATTCTGATCATCCTACGTCATCCCATGACCCCTGGTGCACCATTGCATCCTGTGTCATCCCATGACCCCCAGGGCTCCAGTGCATCCTGTGTCATTCCATGACACATGGAACTCCAATGCATCCTGTGCATATTCAGTCATCCCATGACCACTGTGACTCCAGTGGATCCTGATAATCCTTTGTCATCCCATGACCCCTGGGACACTAGTACATCCTGATCATCCTATGTTATCTTGTGACCTCTGGGACTCCAGTGCATCCAATATCATCTCCTGACCCCTGAGACTCCAATGCATACTCTGCCATCCCATGACCCCTAGGACTCCAGTGCATCCTGATCATCCTCTGTTATCCCATTACCCCTGGAACTCCAGTGCATCCCGTGTCATCCCATGACCCCTGGGTCTCCAATACATCCTGATCATCCTGTTTCATCGCATGACCCCTGGGTCTCCAATACATCCTGATCATCCTGTGTCATCCCATGACCCCTGGGTTTCCAATACATCCTGATCATCCTGTGTTATCCCATTACCCCTGGAACTGCAGTGCATCCTGTCAACCCATGACCCCTGGGTCTCCAATGCATCCTGATCATCCTGTGTCATTCCATGACCCCTGGAACACTGGTGCACCCTAAGCATCCTGTGTCATCACGTGTCCCTTGTTACTATAGTGCACCCTGAGTGTCCTGGTTTTTCCAGTACACCATGTGTGTCTCTGTGACACCAATGCCTCCACGGATTCTCAGATTGCCTCCAGCAATCACCCAAACTGTCCTTTTTGTGTATACGGACCCCCTATCTATGACAGATAGGTGGACTCAGATAGTGTTAAAGTTATGGTGCAGGAGACTACAACAGCCTCTGAAGACCGTACCAGTGATTCCCCTGCACTATAATTTGAATACTTTCCCTAGTCAACCTTTCTTAAGCTGGCCCTACACCTATAGATTATCTGCAGATTTTCTATGGTCAGATGGAAAAAGTGCAACAGATTCCCCCATCTACGCTAAACTGTGTGGATGGAGGAATCTCCCACTGGGCCAAGCTTCAGGATCTTGCTAGTCGGCCTGAACAGTTCCTGCATCCAATCAGATTGTTCTATCTGACCATAGAAAATCTGCAGATAATCTATAGGTATGTGGCCAGATTTACATTCTACACACAATACAAGCCCTGTCGGACTGCCCAAGTTGGCTTCACCATTAGTAGAATAAACAACTGTTGGACTGTATACCTCTTGGCTTAGAACACACCTCAATGGTTGAACTCAACTGACTTTTTTTTTTGCCCTATGTAACTATACAGGTGAAACTCGAATAATTAGAATATCGTGCAAAAGTAATTGCAGTAAGTGCTGCAAAAGGGGCCCAAACCAAGTACTGAGTACATATGCATGCTTGTACTTCTCAGAGGTCCGATATTGTTCTATGTACAATCCTTGTTTTATTGATTGCATGTAATAATCTACTTTTCTGAGGTTGTGGATTTGGGGTTCTTGGGGTTTTCATGAGCTGTAAGCCATAATCATCACAATTATGACAAATCACGGCTTGAACTATCTTGCTTTGCATGTAATGAGTCTCTCTCATATATTAGTTTCACCTTTTAAGTTGCATTAGTGAAATAAATGAACTTTGCACGATATTCGAATTATTCGAGTTTCACCTGTATATCCATTGTTCCTTCCCATATGTCCTGTGTAACATAAAACCACAAAACAATTTCTAAAAAAAAAAATACCTAGTTAAGATTTCCTTGCTCTACAGGTTTTAATCTCTTCGGGAGAATGAAGGCAAAAGAGCAAGAGCTAGAGATAAATGAAAATAAAAAATCGGATGAATGACAAGAGTAGCTAGGCACAGAAATGACAAATATAAATGATATGCATATAACAAAAACACATAACAGGGCAGACGGGCAACAGGCAAAGATTCAGGAAGGGGCAGTAAGAGGTGAAATAGTCAAATAAATGGTGGTAATATTATTTGTTATATAGAATAAAGAGGACCTGTACTGTGTAGGAGGGCGGTATGGGGGTAAATAGTCTAATATATGGTGATAATTGTATTTGTTGCCCAGAGTAAAGAGGATCTGTACTGTGCAGTGGACAGTATGGAGGTGAGAAGTCTAATGAATGGTTATAAATGTATTTTTCATGCAGAGTAAAGAGGACCTGTACCACAAACAGAACCGCTGCAGATACAATTGTACAGTCAGGAGCTATCCATGTATATGGAAGGTTGCTGGTTCTATGAATAGGTATCTGGTCAGGGCCCCCAGCAAATTGCAGCTAGAAATACCATACAGGGCTGGACTGTGAAATTGCTGCTGAGTCAAGGTCGGGGAGGAATTCAAAAAGCTGCAGGCTGGCAAAATATGATG
>NW_017306525.1:13608-27693 GCF_000935625.1 Nanorana parkeri | reverse complement strand
CATTTGAGTGACACCAATCAGAGGCTGACCAAATAATCTGCATGTTTACAGAGTCTATGCACGTGGGGTACTGAGAGACGACGCGGCTGAGTCATATTCTTCCTTTTAACCCTTATATATTCCTCCAAAATTATACAAATATGATCTTAAAAAAGATAAAATTAAGTGGTTGGAAAAAAATGCTACTTGGTGGCCTTTCTATGACATAAGAGGCTGTGTAGGTCACAACATCTAGCTGCCTGTCAACATTTAAGTATGTCCTGTGTACATGCGTGGGTGTTTCTCCATTGGGGCCCAGCCAATCAAGCGGCCAAAGACTCAAAACCCAGAAGAAGGCTGGGGTAGAGATGGAAGTGCCAGATAGTGAAAGGGAGCAGTGCTGGTGGGGTTTGCTTTGGCGGGTACGTCTGCTATAATGTGCTAGTATGCACAGCATTGGCTAAAAGCTTATGGGGCCCCCTTTTTTCCCATAATACTTTTCTTTCACATTAATGGCTATGGGTTTGGAATGGGATCTCCAACAAGCCCATATACTGTAGGGGTGAGGGTCATATAATAATGAGGAATTTAAGTTTTATGAACAATTCATGTTTTAAGCAATCATACAGCCAGGGCCGGATTTACTCTCTCTGCCGCCCCAAGGCCAGGTTCCTCAATGCGCCCCCCTACCCGCCAACGCCCCCCCATGATGAATGGCAGACCTGGCAGGCTGCTTACAAGTGATGTCGGCAACATCGCCGAGATCACTTGTACAAAACAAGCGGCGGCTTCCCCTTTTTACATTTAGCTCTGCTTGTCAGATCAGGGCTAAATGTAGAAAACAACTGCCCGCCCGGTGCCTGGAACTGCATGCCCCAGGCATCGGGAGATAGGAATTCCACCTCCTTGCTGCCCGAGCCTTGATTGGCCTTGTGGGAAATCTGGAACTGTATACAGTAATAAAGTATAACTGCAGTTGCACTTATATCAGAGCATTCTCTGTACCCAACATCCCTCCAACCAGTCATGTACCCACCTGTCCCCGACACCATTAGCTATCCAGCCAGATATTGCCAAATAGGTTGCCTACCCATTTGTCAAAAATCTTCCCAGGTGGGCCAGCGCAAATGCTTTGCAGTCTCATTCATACTTAAAAGGACAACTGTACCTTTAAAACAATTGTTTAATCAATTTCCCCACTCCCCTGAGTGCTGTCCACCGTCTCAAATACTTTCACCTTGATTCCAGTAAGAATTGTTCTATTCTTAGTATGTATATGAGCTACGGCCCCATTCATTCCTATGGATGAGCCATGCTCCTCTGGAATACTGGAGGCCACCATGAGTACAGCTTACCCATAGGATTAATGGCCCATTCACACTGGATCCGTCGCATTGCAATAACTTTTTCAATGGATGCTAATGGAAGGGCACCAAAAAAATTAATGGGTGTGAATGGGGCCTCTCCATTGCGTTGCATTACATTATGTTGCGCGGAAACAAAAGTAGAACATGCACTTTCAACGCAGCGTAACGCAATGCAGCTGCGTGAACTAGCCCCATTCACGCCCGTTAATTTTCCGGTGCCCTTCCATTAGCATCCGCTGAAAAACGTATTGCAACGGATTGGAAGGAAAGTACAATTGCAATTCAACTGACCCTCCGTTGACTTGCGGTTGCCTTACGATTTTGGTGTGAATGCACCCCTAATCAATTTCCCCTGAGTGCTGTCCACCAGCCCAAATACTTACCCTACACCTCAATTCCAACAAGAACGTTCTATTCTTAGTATACATGTGCCCTACGACCCCATTCATTCCTATGGATGAGCCATTCTTCTCTGGAGTGCTGGAGGCCACCATAAGTACAGCTTATGCATTATATATAGGAATAATGGGGCTGTGGGGCATATGTACTCATAGTGAGACCCCGCAGGGGGCATTTTTACTGGAAAGTCTGTGCATTGCCAGGCAGAGCTGCACAGAAAAGATCGCTGGAGGATGGTAAGTATTTTGGCAGGTGTGCTGCACTCAGGAGAGTGAAGGGGAATTGATTAAAGTAGACCTTCACAGCAAAAAAATACTTGCTGCATTGCAACCCCCCCTTCCACAATCATATAAAGCCGACACATTTTTCCTTTGCTTACCTTTTTTTATTTTATGCTCCACCCTGCGCCTTGCCTGCATTCTTTCCTAGGTGAGAATGACGTCAGCCCTGCACCAGCAGCCTCCTGGGGTATCTAGGTGAGATATGACAGAAGGCATCAGCATCCATACAGTGGCTGGAGGAGGGCAGCAGACCCATTGGTGCATCATTAGGGGTCTGCTGTAAGAACCTGGATGACGTAAGGAAAGAAGATGGCGGCACGGGAACTGGTGTGTGTGGGAAGATCGGTGGATTACAGCAGGACCACATTGGAGTCGCTGGGCGTTCCACCATGTTAATTGAACAAAACCCACCAAAAAGGTAAGAGGGGGTAAAATGCAGAACCCCTTTGAAAATATTCTTCTTTGTGGACTAGCAAAGTCTGCCTGCTCCTTGAATGGTTGTGATTTAAATTTGAATTAAATACTTTTATAATACTTTTGTTGTATTGTTTAATATATTATTTCAGTTATGCTTACAGCAAGGCTTCCGAAACATGGGGGAAGGCTAATAGTAAAACTTTACGGCTGCCTGTGGTGCCAAATAGACTTCACATGGAGGTTATTTACTCATGCATTGATGTAAGCACATGGGTCATCAAAGTAGCCAACAGTGTAGTATTACTTCTCTCCATATTTTTGAAGAACCCACATGCATAACTCCATATTCACTATATTGCCAATAGTATTGGGACGCCGGCCTTTACACGCACATGAACTTTATTGGCATCCCAGTCTTAGTCCGTAGGGTTTAGTATTAGGTTGGCTCCGCACTTTGCCGCTATAACAGCTCCGCCTCTTCTGGGAAGGCGTCCACAAGGTTTAGGAGTGTGTCTATGGGAATGTTGGACCATTTGTGAGGTCAGGTACTGATGTTGGGGGAGGGGCTCGCAGTCTCCGCTCTAATTCATCCCAAAGGTGTTCTATCGGGTTGAGGTCAGGACTCTGTGCAGGCCAGTCACGTTCCTCCACCCCAAACTCCCCCATCCATGTCTTTATGGACCTTGCTTTGTGCACTGGTGCGCAGTCATGTTGGAACAGGAAGGGGCCATTACCAAACGGTTCCCACAAAGTTGGGAGCATAAAATTGTCCAAAATGTCTTGATGTGCTGATGCCGTAAGAGTTCCCTTCCCTGGAACTAAGGCGCCAAGCCCAACCCCCGAAAAACACCCCCACACCATAATCCCCCCTCCACCAAACTTTACACTTGGCACAATGCAGTCAGGCAAGTACCGTTCTCCTGGCAACCGCCAAACCCAGACACGTCCATCGGATTGCCAGACAGAGAAGCGTGATTGGTCACTCCAGAGAACACGTCTCCACTTCTCTAGAGTCCACTGGCGGCGCGCTTTACACCACTGCATCCGACGCTTTGCATTGCACTTGGTGATGTAAGGCTTGGATGCAGCTGCTCGGCCATGGAAACCCATTCCATGAAGCTCTCTACGCACTGTTGTTGTGCCAATCTGAAGGCCGCATGGAGTTTGGTGGTCTGTAGCTATTGACTCTGCAGACAGTTGGCGACTTCTCCGCACTGTGCGCTTCAGCATGCGCTGACCCCGCTCTGTCATGTGACGCGGCCGACCACTTCCTGGCTGAGTTGCTGTTGTTCCCAGTTGCTTCCACTTTGTTATAATACCAGGAAATGTCACGGAACACCTGAATCCAATGATCTGGAGGGGTGTCCCAATACTTTTGGCAATATAGCGTACCTGTTTATGATATGATGCTGTCTTTGTGTAGCCAATTGTATATTGTTATTGTATTGGTTGATCTGTGCTAGCAGACTCCATGTTTGTAAGTACAAAGATAAAGATTATCTCTGGGCTCCCCCTATCCCTCCCCAACTATTCCCTGGCATTACAAAGAAACAAAAAACTACCTAAATTCCCTTTTTACCAATCTAAATCTGCCCTCATGGGACACTCCAGTCCCAAGTCTTCTCTCTTCTATGGTGTACATGACACAAGGTCTTTCTTCAGGTGACCATAAGCGAGAGGTGACCCATGAGCCATGTGGGTATGAAGCTGAATGTGTGCTGGAAGCCTCCAGTACTGCTGACAGGGACAGGAGGTTCCCTTCTGTATAGGTGGGCTGGGAGGAGAAGTGAACACTGAGGAAGATGGCGCTTACTGAGGGTGTATGTCATGGCTCCTGTTGTTTCCCACTCAAACCTCACAACCTTGTCTGAAGTCTCCTGTGTGGTTCCTCCTCACAGGCTTAGATCTTGAGCGTTTCATACGGTAGATGTGCACCATTCACTGGTTAATACTTCCCTTGAGTGTGCTCTCACGCCATCTATTGGTTTTGGTTAATACTGCCTGCTTGGGAGTGGCCAGTTGCACCTGCGGACAATCACTCTAACTGTGGAAATTCTCAGCTTCAGCAAAATGCCCAAGCAAACCGGTTCCTAGCAATTCTAGGCCTGTTTTCTCCCTGTTCCTGCATCCTGTGTCTGGTACCCTGCTCTTGACATCCTTGCTCCAGATTTATGCTAACCTGTTGACTGACATTCTGGTTATGATGACCCAACCCCTACCTCCGGACCCAACTCCTCATCAACCTGACATTTTGGTACCTTTTCTTTGGTTCATACTCACTGTCAGGTGTTCTTAGCGGGGCAAACTTGGGGTTTGTTTCCCTGGGGAGTTTACTGCACCAGTCCAATGCCCCATGAGGGGTGCTTTTGTGAAGACCAGACTTTCTCTGGCTGTAGAATTCCCAGGTAGTCCTGCACCATCCACAGGGGACACAGAGGGTCGATCACCGAGTTGTATGTGACACCGTAAACTTGAAGTGACACATGAAGTGTTGCGTACCTGAGTGGAGACAGATTGTTGAGGAGGCTTCCCTTGCAGCTGGTGTCCCTCGACCCCGAGGGTGGGAACAGAGGAGGAGTGACAGCGAGCTGCACGAGTGCCAAAGATGTAGAAGACACTTGTGCCAGGTAGAAAGCCCAGAATATGGAATGGAGGCAGGTCAAGCAGAGCCGAAGTCAAGCCGGGCGGGCAGCAGAGTGTTTGAAGCAGAAGACAGGAGCGAGATCCAAACAGAAGCCAAGGGTCAATTCCAGCCGAGCAGCAAAGTACAAAACAGGAGACAGAAGGAAGTCCAATGAACAGGCCAATGTCAGAAGGCGGGCAGCAATCAAGAACGGTCAGAGACAATCTGGGTCACAGGAAGTCAGTAAACAAGGCAGGAGCAAGGAACACAGGGAACTAGCTGAAGATCATCCAGCAACTAAGGATATGGCAGGCTGGTTTATATAGGCCAATCCATTAGCAGCCAACGTGTCATTTCCTGTGCGCCTTACGTGCACACGTTTTCGTGCGGAGGTTCGTTGTGCGAGCATGCGTACTCAGAAAACGGGGCCTTGCACCTGCGCAGAGGTGCTTGGTGGCTTACATGAAGGCTCCGTTGCTTCTGACAGGACACAGTAAATGCTCTTCTCTTTTTCTTATATTATACCGCATGTGCCATGGAAGACCTATGTTCAAATAGCAGCATAAAGCTATATTAAAGTGTACTGAAGCTGCCCCCATCCTCTACAATTGATACCACCTATAGCTTTCAACCAGGGGGGGTCTCACTGCCTTGCTGGATGGCCAGTGATTTCTCTCTTCAACCACAGTTACCAGAAGACCAATATGTTTCGATATAGTGGGCTTTTAATTGAGAACAACTTGGAGCAACGTTGTCTCTATGAAAATTATTTCGACCTTTTATGTTTATCAGCCCCAGACTCCCATAATATGCAGACGGGGACTCGAAATGACCGCGGATGGCGCCGCCACATGTAGATAGTTTAGAGCAGTGGTTCTCAACCGGTGTAACCTCGGGACCCACATTTGTCCAAGTCACACCGCAATTGAATGCCCAGCCTTGCATTCCGGTGCGGTCGATTGAACTGTGGAAAGGACGGGTGCCATTAAAATGAATGGCAACACAAAGCCCCTCCCACACCAGAACGCGTAGTAGGTGCGATTGCGTGCTGGAGTGGATCCTAAGCCTGGCGGAGCTCCCTCCAGATATGCATTGTTTGTAAAACTCCCTTGCGCACCCTTTAGAGGTGCCGGGAGCCAGAATGTGACGTCACTCTGGTCCAGGTACCTCCACAGGGCACGTGAGTGAGCTGTAAGCAATGCATGTATGGATGGAGCTCCCTCACGGCCATAGCTCCAACCCACCTCAAGGTGACACTCAGCGCCAGGCAGGATATTCTGAATGGCTGCTCAGCGCAAGAACTGACAGTGATGCGCTAGGGGAAGGCTCTCGACCCACTTTTGTGTCACAACGCACCAGTTGAGAACCAAGGGTTTAGAGGATGTCACCAGCACACCACACGATGATAATCAGCAAGTGTTAATTTATTGACAATCGCTGTCTCTCAATGGCAAGCACTTTCGGGGCCACACAGGGTCCCCTTCATCAGGCTCAGAGATGAGCATAGATTTCAATTCTCACTTTACACGACCCCGTCACCCACCCGGAATGGTTGAACACTTTCAGCGGCGCAAGATAGAACAGCTGTGAAGTGGCGGCATTTCATGACAAAAGGCTGCTGGAAAGGGCGGTATTGACGGGCTTCCTTTACAGGGTTGGCCTTCTGTTTATAGGTGTCCCTGTGGTAACAGAGGCTTATACACTTATGTAATTGTAAGGACTAATATTACTGTGATCAGTGAAATGGCAGAACCTGAAAGTCATCATTTAGGGCCATATATAGCTCACTTGAATGACTCTCTATAAATGTCAGCCCCTATTAAGGCGCCCGGGGAAGCCGCACCTCTCGGAATTGCATATTTTTATCTCCGTGACATTTAAAAACATCTATTTTGTGTGGAAACTACACAGTTACATCATCCATGTGGCCCTTCAGGTCCTCGGCGTACCCTGGACAACATTCTACATAGCATAAAATATTTTCCATCACCAATAATATATTTATGACCGCTCACGCCTAATTCTGAGCAAACCTACGGGCAAGTGGAGTTCCTTCTCAGGTGTGGCAATCTTCATGCCTGACAAGCAGGGGGAACTCAATGCAGAGGCAGCAGACAGGGTTAAAAATGCTGCAACAGACACCAAGAACAGAAATATGTGACAATCATAGAGAACAGAGCAGATCAAAGATGGAACTACCACCGAACCAGACCATGGGACCACTATGAGAACCATTGCTACATACTCATTAATATGGACACGAAAGCAATTTCATTGTGCCTCGAGTTTAAGAAAATGGTAATCTTTATCCAGGAAGGAGGACCAGGTGACACTATGACAAAGGGGGACTGAACTAGGGAGCAGAGGGGCATTTGCTCCCTTGGGCAGTAAGTTGGCCCCAGAAGCATTTTCATTGTGCTTCAAGTTTAAAGGAGAACTATGAGGCGAGAGATTTTCACTCAGCCTCATAGTTCGAGCCGACGTGTGACAATGAAACTGTCACACGTCGGCTCAATCGGTCGGGAACAGAGCGAACACATACCGTTGCTCGCTCACTTCTCGTTTATGTCCTTGCAGAGAGCCGTGACTGTCACTCACGGCTCCCTGCAGGGATTCCCCCCCCTGCCCCGTCCGATTCTCCAGCGCTGACTGGCGGAACGGACGGGGCAGGGGGCGGGTACAGTTAGCTCTGCCTCTAGAAAGGCAGAGCCAGCTGTCACTCACGCAGCTGTGTGGATCTCGACAGTAATGTCGGGATCCGTTCCGGCTGCGGCGGTCTCAGTATACCATGAGCTGTAGCTCCCTATATACTGAGCTTTGGGTCATGGGAGGACGCTAGTTTATGTCCTCCCGTGACCCTTAGGAGAACTATGGGGAAAACACTTACCCCACAGTTCTCCTGTAAGAAAATGGTCATCTTTATCTACGAAGGAGGACCAGGTGACACTATGGCAAAGGGCTGGGAGGGGGGGGGCAGAGTGGCATTTGCCCCACTTGGACAACAAGTTGGGCTGCTCACCCTTGCTGGAGATGCTTCATCTTTCACTCATTGATCAAAGTGTGACCCACAGTCTCTGACAACTGCTGGAAGATGCAGATAAAGAGCTGACTATATTTGCAATTAGGATTGAGCAGGATTCATCATGACTGGTCTCCCCAATATTCAGAGCTAAATTAATGATAAAGTCCGGGATTTGCCTTTTGAAACAGACATTGTTAAAAACTAATAATAATATGTAAAATGGTAGCCGTTTTTGCTGTACCAATGCCAAAACAGCCAAACAGAACCACCATGAACACTATTTTTGGATTGGAGTCAACAAGGCCTATGCAGAGAAGCACACCATCTCTACTGTGAAGCATACAGATGGATGTCTGCTGTTTTGGGGGTCCATGAACTACCGTGACACAAGAAATTAAGTGAAATGTAATGGCAAAATATTGGAGAAAATTTTCATTCATCACCCCAAAAGCTCGGCATTAGGCTCACATCGACTTTCCAACATGACATTGATCCAAAGTGTAAAGCCAAGCTGACCCTTCAGTGGCTGCAGCAGAACAAAGTGAAGGTTCCGGAGTAGCCATCTCAAGCTCCTGACATCAACATTATTTAGCGACTTTGGGAAGATCTCAAACAATAGACATGTGCCCAACAAAAAAAAAATTGTTTTCAGACAAAACAAGTGACAGCGCCCACTTGTTCGAGCGCCGACATCTTGGTGTATACCAAGATCTAGTCCAAAATGGTGGCGCTCATGCACAGAACGCACTGGTGACCGATTTGGCCCACGTTCGTTCAGCGTGTGACATTACCGTCAAATGACGTCACACGCTCCGCCTCCAAGATGGTAGCGTGCATGTGCAGAACACGCCGGTGGCCAATATGGACGCCGGCGTGTTCTGAAATGGAATTTACGTATGCCTGAATATCGTTTTAGTATATTCGGGCATGTATTCAATTCGTTATTTTGGATTCAGACAAACCGCCAAATAAACTGATTTTTGTTGATTTGCAGGTTCGTATGAATGCACATGTTTATCAAACATTTAGTTCATGCTGGACAACCAAAGAATTACAGGAACCTGGAGGCAGTGGCATCACATGGAGGGGGCGGGGTGTGGCCCGCACCCAGGTGACACCATTGTCACCTGGGTTTGGGTACTGGACTGACAGCCCGACAGTATCAGGAGAGAGGAGGGAACCCGGCGGCATACCTCATCCCGCCGGGTGAACGTCCCCTCCTCTCTCTGCCGTCGTCCATCACCAAGATGGCCACCGACAGGAGTCAATCAGATGGCCACGCATGCGCGATGACGACACGGCGGGGTGACAACCGGCCTCGGGACGCCCCTACCTGGAGGCACTTTGCCAAGAAGAATGGGCAGCAAAATTCACCAGCAGGATGACCAGGTGAAAATAAAGGAAAGATAAAATGAATACAACCATCACATCTAAGGACTGGTAAGCTGACATATATTGCATTCTTTTGTTTTTTTAGTTAGTTACAGTGGCATAGCTATAGCCATAGTAGCCCAGGCAGCTGCTATGGGGCCAGGGAGTGGAAGAGGGCCCCATTAGGTTGTATAAGGACATAGAACATGTAAAGATAACACAGCACTGTATCATTAGGGGTTGGAGTGGCTGATGACAACCCTAATCCTCTGTAAAGTCCACAGTGTAGGAAAGCTGATGTCAGATGCACAGGGAGAGTCTTAGGGATCTTGGTGTCATTAGTCACAGCTCAGAGAGCTTTCCATCTAATAGAGACCTAACGGGGTGCATCCAAAGTTCATCACATGTCTGTGTCCGCAGGACGAAGGATAATAATCAGCATGATTTATGATCACAGTAGGTGACACCTGGGAGCGTGCTGCAAAATCTTGTTTAACTAGGAAAACATATTTCCAGTTCCTGATTTTCAGTTTTAAACATAAATTGTGATATCACTTGTTACGTGTCAGTTCCCAGATCTGTTTTATCTCATTTTAGTTATTTTTTTTAATTATTGTTCTTTTTGTTATCTTTTTTTTTTGTAAAGGAGAACTACGGTATGGGGGTCAGTGTTTTTCCCCATAGTTCTCCTTAGGGTAACGGGAGGACACAAACTAGCGTCCTCCCGTTACCCTAGGCTCAGTATACCGCGAGCTACAGCCGTAGAAGGAGCGGATCCCGACTTAGATGACGGAATCCGCCCAGCTGCGTGAGTGACAGCTGGCTCTGCCTATCTAGAGGCAGAGCCAGCTGTACCCGCCCTCTCCCCCGTACGTTCCGCCAGTCAGCGCTGGCAGATCGGAGCGGGGAGAGGGGAATCCAGCCCCTCCCCCTGTCACAGCAGAGAGCCGTGACAGGATCGAGAGGCGAGCGAACACGGTATGTGTTCGCTCACCTCCCGATCTACTGAGCCGACCTGTGACAGTCTCATTGTCACAGGTCGGCTAGAACTATGAGGTGAGGGAAAAGCACTCACCCCATAGTTCTCCTTTAATGGTGAGGGATGATGGTCCGGGGTACTGGTGTGGGGTGTTGGTCCGGGCCCTGGTACTTATGATGGGTGGTGGTCTGGTGGTACTGGTGGTAGTGCAGGTCCTGGTGAGTTGTGGTGTTTTGAGGTACTGGTGTGGGGTGGTGGTCCGGGGACTGGTGAGAAGTGGTGGTCTGGTACCGGGGGAATTTTAGTTATTTATGTGCAAGCTTTCTTTTACACATTCAAGTTTAATATAGGGTGCTCACGTGACAATGGATTCACAGGGCACAGGGTGATCTACAAGTGGGGTACAGCAAAAGCTAACCCATAGTGCTCTGTAAGGAGTTAAAACTAGGAGTTAAAACTAACTCCATCTGTTGGCTGTAAATGTAATATAAGAAATATCCATTGGGTAGCCTTCCCCTGTTACAGAAGACAGCTTGCAGCAGCAACATGAGTGAGTGAGTAAGTATGAATGAATGTCCAAATTGGGCCCAAAGTGTCAATATTTTGTGTGGGCATTATTTTCCAGCACTGCCTTAACCCTCTTGGGCATGGAGTTCACCAGAGCTTCACAGGTTGCCACTGGAGTTCTCTTTCGCGGCATGCGTGCGCATGTGTGCACGCGCTCGTTTCGAATAGTGGCACCAAACGGGCTATTTATGGCTGAGACACCCTAGCCTCCATGCTAAATGCTAAATGATCTTAAGCTGTACCCTGTTTCTGTGTACCTGAACCTGCCTTCCTGATTGACCACCCGTTCCTGACCCGGTCTCGTCCTGACCTTCTGCATCCTTTGACCTCGGCCTGTTTGGACTAATCTCCTGCTTATTGTCTGGTACCACGCTGCTCGCAAGTTATCCACCTGGACTGTTCCTGACCACATCCTGTCTGCTGATTCTGTACCTTGCTGCCAGAATATTGCTGACCCAGCTTGTCTTGACCCTGGATCCTGCATTCAGCATCCGTGTCCTGCTGGAAGACCCTCACATCCTGCATGCAGTTCCTCCAGAATCTACATCACCCTCCACCACCCGTGCCAATCCTTGTCCTTACGCACCTGTCCCACTATCCAGGGGTGATTGGACTGGAGCAGCAAGAGAGGCCGCCCTTGTCTTCTCAGGCTCCCCTTTAGGTACGTGACACTGTCTTTGCTTTGCGAAATTGGGCAAGTATCACATTCCAGTGCTGTGTGGGGGTATGTGTAGCAAGGTGATGTGTTCAGCTTAAAGAGAATCTGTCATTTTGCCCATTCAGGTCCGTCATCCAATATTGTGTTTCGGCCTTGTCACTTGCACACACAGATTTCTCCACATTTTCCGGAGTCTTCTGATGATATTATGGGCTGTAGATGATGAGATATTTAAAGTCTTTGCAATTTTACAACGAACATTATTCTGAAATTGCTGGACAATCTTTAGACGCAGTTTTTCACAGGTTGGTGAACCTCGACCCATCTTTACTTCTGAGACACTCTGACTCTCTAAGATGCTCTTTTTATACCCAATCATGTGACTGACCTGTTACCAATTAACCTAATTCATTGCAGAATGTTCTTCCCGCTCTTCCTTGTTAGTACCCCTTACTTTGCCAGCTTTTTGTTGCCCTGACCCAACTTTTGTGAGACGTGTTGTCGCCATCAATTTCAAAATGACCTGATTGTTTTCTTAAAATGGTCAATTTTTCTCAGTTTAAACTAATTTTCTATTTTCTATTGTGAATAAAATTCGACTTTATGAGATTTATAAATCATCGTATTCTGGTTTTTATGTAGATGTTACACAGCGTCCAAACTTTTTTGGGAATTGGGGTTGTATTATTGTATACTATCAGGGTTATTCACGGAAGGGTGAAGAGTTTGGAGAAGGCCAGAGAGGTGAACAATCTAAGGGCCAAAATAGCTGATTTGGAAAAGTTCCCCAATTCAGCTCACTTTCCAGTTCAGCTATGTTGTCCTCGATTGTTCACTTCTCCTGCCCTCTCCAAACTCCTCACCCTTGTGTGAATAACCCTGTGATTCATAGGGGTTGATTTACTAACCTTATAAACACACCACGAACATGTATACACCTCTGTAGTGTGTTCCCTCCCAGCATGATCTATGGGTGGAATCTAAACACCTTTGTAGTGTGTACACACCCAGCAGGTGTGTTGTGCAAAGCCAGGCATGAATTACAAGGTGATGTTGTGTAAATTAGCTCTACGTTGTGTTGCTTGCGTTGATGAATGCAGGAATGTAAATGCATGAGCTAACCATTTTTGTCTAAACTGTGAAGCAGCATTATATATGCATCATGTGCATGATTTTTCCATAGATGGCATTAGTGGAAATATGCTTTTAGAGACTTTTTGGTTGATAAATACGTTTTGCTGTGTAAAAATCACACGCACCTAGTGCGTGCGTGTGTTTAGGTTAGTAAATCACCCCCATAGAGTTGGTCTGGTTGACCTTGATGGAGGGGAGATGAAAGAATTTCCTTCTGTGTGACAAAAATGAAAACAGATGAAAGGTTGCCTTCTTCTGGGTCTTGCTGTCGGGGTTGTTATGTGACAAACATGATGGACATCTATCTGCCTTTTATACAAAGTGACACTAAACTCCGGAGTTAAATCCTAAAAATACATTCAAGTCCCTGAACTCTGAACATCAATGTATCTTATTTGTGTATCACTCGGCTGCAGATCCTCCAATCATCTCTGAATTGGTGCTGACACTGTCCTTCCTTCTGGAGGGTGGCTACATCTGATCCCCATGGTCCCTGTGTGTGTTGTAAAGTAGTCACCGCTCCAAGCTCCCCTCCCGGGATGGACTACAATCTCAGGTTTAGTTTACTAATTTGTATTGAGATTGCAGTCCATCCTGGGAGTGAGCTTGGAGCGGTGACTACTTTACAACACACACATGTAGCCCCACTCCAGAAGGAAGGACAGTGTCAGAGATGATTGGAGGATCTACAGCCGAGTGATACACAAATAAGATACATTTGGGGGGAATTTATCAAAGCAATTGCAACCTCATCAGAGCCGATTTTATGATCATGTGCGTACAGGCCAATCTGAAAAAAATCAATCGTTAAAACTTTAAGTTTATCATTTGAACATCTTATAAGTGTCCTGCAACGTACACACAGTAGACATGTGCGATTCGTTTCGCTCCGAATCAAAATTCGGACGAAATTTCAGAGATTTGGATGTATCCGAATTACAGAAATAACGAATGCAAACGAATCCGAATTTCCGATTCCGAAATTCGTTAGCGGTAGTCTGTATGTCGTTACAGTCTGCAGAAGAAGGGAAAAAAGAAGCGTGAGGTTCCCCCCAAATTCATACCAGGCCCTTTAGGTCGGGTAGGAATGTTAGGAGGGACCCTCCCCTCCCCCAAACAAAAAAAAAGTGCGTGGGGGTTCCCCCTAAAATCCCTACTAGACCCTTTAGGTCTGGTAGGAATTTTAAGGGGGAACCCCAGCCCCCAAAAATGGGGGAAAAAACGTGGGGTCCCCCCTAACAGTCCTACCAGACCCTTGATCCGAGCACTCGCCCGGCAGGGCAGGAAA
>NW_017306525.1:10443-13341 GCF_000935625.1 Nanorana parkeri | reverse complement strand
CCCCCCCGCCCCCAAGTTAAAAACAAAAAAAGTGCGTGGGGTTTGCCCCAAAATCCAAACAGACAGCAACTTGAAACATCTAACAATACACATTGTGGGGAATTTATCAAAGCAGTTGCGAGTGTTCGAACTTGCATGGAAAATATTTGCACCAGATTTATGAAGCTAGTGTAATGTTGTTGATAAATGAGGTTTAACAAGTGCAGATGAAAACACGTGCAAAAAACATAGGGGGGTGGGATTTATCAAAGCAATTGCAAGTGTTTGAACTTGCACAGAATATATTTGCGCCAGATTTATGTTGGTAGTGTAATGTTGTTGATAAATGAGGTTTAATAGACTCCAAGGAAGAAGACTTCTGACTTCAGGCAAAAAGCTTGACTGTCGCCTCTTGAAGAAGTGGTCACGGGGACTTATTAAGTTGTGAGTGTTTTCTTAGGTGATGCTCCAGTTTCAGACAGCCCCAGAACAAGTCCAGATGAAAACACGCGCAAAAAAGGTGCAAAAAACATGCAGTTGAACAAGTAGTGCAAGTTCTGAAGAAAACAGGGGAAGGTGTTACAAGACAGATTTGCACATAAAAAAAAAATGATCTAAGAGGCTAAAACTGTCGCAAGTGCTTTGATAAATTCCCCCCATTGTTGTTCAGAGTTCAGGGACTTGAATGTGTTTTTAAGATTTAAAGTGACATTAAACCCTCTGATTTTTTAACATAAACCAATACTGTAATGTGCCCCATACTGTAATCCATGGTTGTTTCCCTTCTCTTTGCTGCTCTTCCTTTTAAATCCTCATGTCTTCTCATGCTGGGCAGAACTTCCGTTTTGCAGCAGACTGCCTTGTCTCTGGAATGGATACATGGTGTCTGTGTGCAGCTTCACAACCTGAGCCAGCATTACAGGAAGAGGCACTCAGCTGCAAAGGGAAGTTCTCCCCCAGCATGAGAACAGATACAGATTTAAAAGGAAGAGCAGCGAAGAGAAGGGAAACCACCATGGATTACAGTAAGGCGCACATTACAGTATTGGTTAATGTTAAAAAATCTGAGGGTTTAATGTCACTTTAAGGAGAAGATATTATTTTTATTATTATTATTAATAATTAAATAAATCCGAGAAATTGTTCTCAGCCGTTAATGAAATGAAAATGGTTTGAACTAAGCTCCGGCTCAGGTTGGCCAGTAGCAGGACTGCAAGTCTGGGGGTGACAATGTATCCAATTAGTTGCCGACCTGTCCAATTCCATCCATACATCTGGACTTGAATGGATTTCTAAGATTGAATTCCTGAGTTTAGTGTCACTTTAGGCCTCGTTCACACCTGAACGTTTTGCAGCGCGTTCTACGCTCGACGAACGCTCTACAAAACGCTCAAACACCTAAATCCCATTGTATTCAATGGGTCTGGTTCACACCTTGCCGTATTTCCGCCCGTCCCTAACGCGCTACAAAACGGCCCACGCCTGAAAAGGTACATGTACTACTTTGGGCCGTTTTTGTTGCGCGTTTCCATTGGGATACAGCCAAGTAGCCCTCGGAAACGCGCGTTTGTCGCGCAATTTTTTTCCCCGCGAGTCGCGTGTCAACCGCGTGTCAGACGCGCATATGCAATACGCCTAGGTGTGGACCAGGCCTTAAGGCTGTATGAAAGGCAGATGTCCATCAGCCCCTATAGCAGGGGGTTATAAGGGGTATATAAATAAGTAACTCCGCAGGGCACTGTAGGAAGAGTGGGGGGTTGGTAAGGCCGCCGTCTCATTTGCCTCGGGAGTAAGTGGAATGATTGTTTTCAGTAGAACGGCAGAACTGGGTCCATCAAACTTTGCCTCACACCCAGCTGTACATTTCAATCAGAGGAACGTCTTTGTTTTAACAACTGTGACCTTCTGTAAAGACGCCCGAGGACTCCTCACCTTCATACTTTTCACTGTGATAATTGATGAGACAAACATCTGCAGAATGTGGTTGTTGCGCAAATGGAACCCCATCTTGTCATCCCAGGAAGCACTTTGCTGTCCTACAGGTCAAATCTAAGTAAGCAAGATGTCACAAACGCTTAAAGACGTCACAAGTGTCGCCAGCAGGCATGAGTAAAGCTCGGGGGCTTTTGCTGTGCCTAAAATGTTGTAACATATTTCGCATAATTTCACCATTTCAGTGAATAGAGATAAAGTTTAAATTTTGGTGGTTTAGGATGCAGACATCATACAAAGGGAAGGGACACAAAAAGTCCTCGATCAGCGCACGCATTTAAAACGTGGGGATTCCCTGGGTATAGTGATGACATTCTAAACGTCCAACCGAGGCTCAGCAGGTTGAGGCAGCAGTGAGCTTGAGCTTCCCACAATATTAAGCTCGTCAGTCCAGGGGTAGAAATACATATCGGGTACTCAGTGTGTAGTCATTGGAACAGGATCGAGGGCAGGGAAGGGAGGGGAAACGTACATGGGAGAGGGAGGGAATGGGGGCAAGGGGAGGGTAGAAATAAAGAAAAGGGAAGGGGGCGTAGTATAGGGGGTGGAGGCTCGGGGGGGGGGTCTTGCTCAAGAAGCCATAATGGAACGATATTCGGCAGTTGTGGTGAATTCATTCCAGTAATACCAGGTGGCCATGAATTTGGAGGAGGTACACTTGACGGAGCTGGTAAGGTCCTCCATGAGTCTGATGTCGTTTATTTTGGCGAACCAGAGTTGAACCGAAGGTGGGGCTTCGTGTTTCCACAGTAGAAACATAGTGTGATTAACATCGGTCCTCCTGATATACACTGAGTGGCCAGATTATTATGACCACCCCATCAGTACTTCGTTGGGCCGCCTAGTGACTCCACGAGATGATGAAAGGTGATGCGAGGAATCTGACACGGCACTGTCGCCCTTCTGTTGTCTTGTACCAGTCTTGCC
>NW_017306525.1:0-10426 GCF_000935625.1 Nanorana parkeri | reverse complement strand
AAATTCATATTAGTGGTCCGCGTGATTTAAAATTATGAATTTAGTGGTCCACGAGGTCCGAAAGGTTGGCGACCGCTGATCTAGGCAAAATTTGTGAGAAAGTTGTGAAAACATCACCTTCAAAATTTACAGACGCAATACACTGAAGTCTCTTGTTTTTGGGGCATTTTACTGTTATTTGATTTCACACAGAACACCGGGGAGGGCAAATTCATACGGAACTCTGGAGCCGGTGCGTCCAATCCAGGGGTTGTCTGGATCTTTTTTTTTTTAGGAACCAGCTTCACTGACCACAAACCCAAAAGTTGGCTCCATTGATGTAATCCAGCGTCAATCACGATGCACGACCCCCGCCGAAATAAAAAAAGTCCCGCCGCACGATGACTGTCCGAACCCGACAAAAACTCGCCGCAAAATGACATGTCTGGCGTCACGGCTGGCTCTGCCCATTTGACATTCTCAGCTGCCAGACACAACATAACATTCGGGAACTCCCCAATGCCATTCGGGTCTGTCAGCCGAGGTGTCATCATGCTTCTCATGAATACTTTTGGACACATTTTTTTTTTTAAATGTCACTTTGCTGCAACGAACAAAACGAAAACGTAACAACAATTCGTACAGAATACCGCTAACGAATTTCGTCCGAATTTTTTTGTGACAGGTGAGAGAGGAAGAGCGCAGCACAGCACAGCACTGTCACCGTGTACACGGAGCGGCAGGGTTACTTTTAACCCTGCCGCTCTGCTTCCTCCCGGAGTCGGGAGGACGGAGCTAGCGAGGAGAGAGGTAGGTGTGGGGGGGGTTGTTTGCATGTGATCGCCTGCGGCTTCACTCACACTACATCTAGCCAGGCTTTCCCAAAGCAGGGCTAAATGTAAATGTAGAAAACCCGGAGCCCGGAACATGAAGTCGGGGGATTCCACACCACTGCCCCCTCTACTCCCCGTGGCCGGGCCTCGATGGCCTTGTGGGGAATCCGGTGTTGCCTGCAGGACTCCAGCCGCTCTCTGCGGACCTGATACGGATTGTACAGGTTCTACAATGACGCTTTCTTATCACAATCATCTGTGAGAACGGCTATTCCCATTGCATGTCTCTAAAAAAGTTATATCGCTCCAGAGAAGGCGTTCTTCTTTCCTTTCATTCTATTGTTTACATATCAGGGTGACCAGAGCATTCCATTATATATATAGATTTATTGGGGTGACCAGGGCATTCTGTTCACTATATATTGGGGTGACCGGAACATCCAAATACGCATATCACATGACCTTGGTTGCACTACATTGTGACTTGTCATAGCGCTCCCCTCCGGCCTCTATAAAAGCTCGCACTGTCACTGCAAAGCCAGAGGCTGTGTTTCCACTTGTGAGAGAGGAAGCGATTTTTTGGCCGGCGTTTCATTGAGCGATTTTTCACAATGATGCGTTTTTTTGGCAGGAGGAGGAGGATAGCGCAGGTTTCTCCAAATTCCATCAAGGAGGAACGCCTGCAGAGAGCGGACCCCTCGGCTGACGACCGCCAGGACCGTTTTTTTAGGAGGAGAAGGAGAGCGCAGGTTTCTCCTAATTCCATCAAGGAGGAGCCTCCGCAGAGAACGGGCCCCTCGGCTGAGGACCGCCAGCCCGCTGCAGAGCCCGGTACCGCTGCCCCGCAGAGGGGTAAGCGTGGGGCGTTTGCGCGGGGCGCAAGGATCATTCTGCGCAGCATCTTTCCTTGGCTAGGAAGGAAAGAAAAGAAGGAAGATGAAGCATTAGGTAAATACCATCATCATGACATAGAAGACACTATCATGTCCTCCTCTGTAAATCACACCGAGCAGTGGGAGAGGATTGTACCGCGTCAGCCATTGATCCCGGCAGGGAGTTAGGAGTTGAAGTGATCCCTATTATCGGAGAACTTCATTTATTAGATGAAAATAACCCAAAAAAGCTCCTTGCCCCGGTGTATTGGCTTTGTGAATGGAGCCTATAGAATGTTGCCCATGTCACCGCGCTGTAACAAGGCTTCTCAGGGTGTAAACTTTGATAATTTATTGATCCCAATCATTCATTCACATTAATCTGATTGGACTGGATGATCATGTGACTTTTATAACCACATCCAATGCCTTGTCATCTGACAGATGAAGCCCGGCTCTGGCACTGTGATGGAGGGGGTATTAAAAAACTGAAGAGAACAGAATCTGGAGCAGTTGCCCATGGCAACCAATCATCTTCTATCTTCAGTTTGTTCAGTTAATGTTTAATCAGAGAGAGAAGCTGATTGGTTGCCATGCACAGCTGCTCCAGGTTTGATCAATTCCCTTCTTTGGCTTTGTGTCCCCGGATCAGAGGAAGCCATTTTTCTCTGCCTTGCCATTGCTCTCCATTTTTGGATAATAAGTGTTTTCATGGGAGGAGAGGAAAGGGTTCCCTTAAATCCATCACAAGCGGATTATCGACAGGGAAGCCCACTGCACAGCCTGTCACTAATCCCCCCACAAAGTGGGGCAATTGCACGGAGCATTGGGGCAATTCTGGACAGAATCTGCCCCTGTTTCCTCATAAAAGAAGATGATGCATCTTTGTATATATTATATGTGAAACTACAAAGATGTTTGTACAGTAATACACATGGCTGGGACTCCTCACATCACACAGACGGCATTGACTTACATGGAAGAAAGAGAATACGTTTCAATCTCCACTCATTCCTTGTACGATAGAAAGTTTAATATGATTGTTTTTTTTTCTCCCCCCAAGGACCAGTTGCTGCCCCATCTGAAGGTGCCATCGAGATAGGTTCTGTGGCTGTAGCCCAGGGGCCGGCTGCACCGGCACCTTCCATCAGTGCCAGTGAGTCATGTCCATCGGCTGCAGCCATCTTCGGCAGCGACCAGACTCCGGTGTCTTCGTCCGACACACCGACGAGTCAATATCATCGGCTTCATCCAGCGAGACATCATCCCCACCCCCAAGCTCCTCCGACAAGTTGAGTTTGGAAAGCTTTAACTTCCATCGGGTTCTTGGACAAGGGGGGTTTGGAAAGGTAAGTTATGAGGCTGATTTCCCTAAGGGTTCCATCACAGTCCACTAGAAGTCTTTTCCTATGCCTCTTCTCCATGGTGGAATATTCCTGCTCTTGTATGACACTCGTACACATTAGACATTAGAGGCAATGTGTGCTGAGCATAGGCATGGGCAGCCTATTGCATTAGGGTGTGCACACACACACACACGCACACACACGCATGTATATATATATATATATATATATAATGAAGACTGCAGAAAATAGACTTCTTATTATGTTATGATCATGGTTAGTTACCCCTCAGACAGCTTAAGAATGACACACCCGACCTGTGCTGTGCGCTACTTGGCCATGAAAACCTTTAACCCTTTGTATTATTGTATTGCGACTTTAAAATGTGACCAAATGTCCCTCTGTCTCCTGCAGGTGATGCTCGCGACCTATCGGGTCAGTGGCCAGAAGGTGGCCGTTAAGATCGTCAAGAAGAGACCTTTGCTTCAGGGGAGCGTCAGAGGTACCCATACAGAACGTCTTGTTCTGGAGAATAACAGGCACAGCCCCTTCATGACCTACCTGCTCGGCTCCTTTCAGACAGAGGTAAGTCTCGTCATCTAGCCCTTTCTCCCCAAACACCGGCTACGTTATATACGTGGCTGCTTTCTGAAGAAACACTGGAAGACTTTGCCCACCTTTTGTTGTGATACACCTTGAATGTTCTTAGCGGTTCCGTTGGGCTTTAAGGCTTTTGAGAGTCCATGTTTCTTTCAAGCTGTTGCAGGACTATGTCCACACAGGAAGCTTGTGGAGAAATTCCTCCAACTCTACCGAGAAGATCACCACACCGCACTTGTCTGCCTCTGTAAATTCCCCCATAAGATCCTTAATGTCTTTTGGTGTAACCGGAATCCCTTTCCCTTCTTTTCACACAGGAATGCCTCATGTACGTCATGGAGTACCTGAGCGGAGGGGACCTTGATGATCTAATTAAGGTGGAAGCTCCAATCTCTGGTCCCACATTACGGTAAGATTGATGATAAGTCATGCTGGAGCCGGGGTTGGCTTAGCACTGAGGACAGGCAGTGGTTGTAGCCAGGCCTTTTCAGCTCAGCCCCATCCATTCATACACCTATGTACTATATCTGTAGGATGGAGTCACCTGATCATCTTTAGCTTTGATTGCTCCGTGATTATTATTTTTTTTCCATTTTAACCTTCATTTTTTTTTTCCGTCAGAATCCTGACATCAGAAATCCTCTGCGGCCTATTGCACCTCCATAGCAGAGGAATCCTGCACAGGTAAGAATCGGAATCCTACGATGACAATGGAGTACAGACCTCCTTTTTCATCTTTTCCCCAGGGACCCGAGTCTTCCCTAATGGTGGTTTGACACACAAAGCTTACCGTTTTCCTTCCCCTTGCAGAGATTTGAAGCCCGGAAACGTACTCCTGGACAGCAGAGGCCATTGCAGAATCTCTGATTTTGGCCTGTCTGTCACGGATATGTTTCATCCTCGGACGATCACAGGACCTGCCGGCACCCTAATGTATATGGCCCCTGAGATAAGAAACTGTCTGCTGACTTCATTGTAGTGTTTTTCTCGATACAAAGCTCATCCTTACTGGGTCTAAAAGAGCTAAAGGGGCGTTCTGCTAAGCGCCTCCGCTTGTGTCCCAGGTCCTATCAGTTAATTCCCGGGCCAGAACTAAATCACCAACTATAGGTGGCAAGTTCTGAGACTACAGAAATGTTGCCCCCCATCTGCAGGGGGTGGGCACATATACATGGAGACCCGGCTCCAGGTCCTTTGTAGAATCCAGACATTAGCAACATCATTGTCACCATCCTCATCCGCTCTGCCAGATGATGAGCCAAGGGAGAGATACCAATGAGGTGGAAGCTTCAGCCACTGCTGATGTCCTGCAGTCCTTCCTCACTCCATTTGTCCTGGTGGCCATTGTTACTGGGACAGGATTGGGAAATCCAAAGTGAAGAGAAATCTTCCAATGTGTAAACCTATTCTTGTCTCCTCTTTTAAACTCCATTTTCACAAGCTCCGTCTTAATTTCATGCTTCATGAGCAAACCCATTGGGATCAAGTCCGACACTTTTTATATCCTAAAAATCTTAGTAAAGTCAGGATACCTGGGAGGCTCCATACATTGCATATGCCAGCGCTGTGTCATTTCTGTCCTCTGCTTGGTCTGACAATGTACTCATCTTTCCTCTTTTATGTTTCTACAGGTCTTATGCGATGTACCGTACGGATTGATGGCGGATTATTATTCTCTGGGGGTTATGGTGTATAAGATGGCGATGGGCATATACCCGTACTATAGTCCTGGTATGGACCTAGAAATGTTGCTACATGCTTTCTTGCACAAAAAGCCCAAGTACACCAGGGACCTGGATCCTATAGCCAAGGACCTCATACAGGGGGTGAGTATACACCAAGCTTTATACGGGGGAGGAGACAACACGTAGAGGGGAAAAAAAGCATCATGGGTGAAGTTGTGGCAGGGTCGGACCACATTTGCATATGTGAAACCCCCGGTCTGATGGAGAAACAGTGGAGGTCAATTATTAAGGCAATGGCATAACGAATAACAGTGCATGTTGGGTGTAAAAATGTTGGCAAGAATCTGTGGGTCTGGTTGTGCCACCAAATTTTGGCATGATCGTGCAGACATATAGAGACTGTACGCCGATTCTCAGATTAGCCTATGCACAGATTAGCAACTGCACACATCAGACAGATGTGATCAATGTCCTCCGAATGTTCATGTATGCCATCATCTCCTGCCTGAGGCCAAACAGAACAGCAGGTTGCCCGGCACACACAGGAAGCCTGAAATAGGCAACTGTTAGAGGGAAATTTGAGAAAGTGGGGTTCTATTGTCTAACTCCTTATTTCTGTTTCTTTGTTACAGCTGCTGGAAATAAGAGCGCATTCCAGATATGAGAACGTCCACCGGCTCAGAGAACATCCATTTTTCTATGAGATCAATTGGGCCGATTTAGAGTCCTGCGTAGAGCACCCAATAATCCGTTCAAGACCAGTAAGTACATGAATAACAGAGGGGTACGGGCACATTTTGGGACGGTAGAGGATTTTCGGAGCAAATCATACGTTTATCATACTTGCTCTATCTGAATGCATGGGGTTCACAATGGGATTATTCAGTGAAAATAAAGGGAAAAAAGAAAATGAATGCAGCCACCACTAAGGGCTCGTAAGCTGGAAATAGATTCAGAATTTGTCTTTGGGTTTAGGTACCCTTCACCTACACATGGGGTGGGTGGAATTCGCTGAGGTGTTTTGCGCATTTTGCATCGGTTAATGACTTTTTTCTCTTTCCAGCGTCCGGCGGCAGCTCCAGATCAGATCATCGATCTAGCCGAGGTTGTGTCCTCTGCGCCACATGATCCCATACCCGCGCAGCATCAGCCGCTCTTCAGCGGCTTCTCCTTTCTGGGAGACCAGCTGAAGTCATCATCTCCACCATCAGCACATGACAGCCTGACCACGGGTGAAGAAATGCCAGCCATATCTGATTATGACCACGTCCCATGCACGGAAGTGTGAAAACATGACCAAGGATGTTGCAGCTTGCACGGGGTGCAGCGAAGGGACGGAGCCTGCCTGCAGGGGTAATGCGGGCGGAAGCGGCGCAGCCGTCGGAGGGGTGCTTGGACTGTGAAGGGCTGGGTGGAAGAGAGAGATGGGACTGCCACTGTTGGATGTTGGGAAGGGATGCTTCTGGGAAGGTACTGTTCATTTTTATTAGACATCTGGATGGTGGGCGCGGTCACGACTGAAAAGGGGGAAAAGGAAGTTCTAGTTTGGACCTTTAGAAACGCGTCCATTCCTGGTTCTGAATCTACTTGGCTAGAACTAGATCCCTGTAGATGCTCTGAATGGAGAACACATATCAGGAGTCTCTGCCAGGGGGATTGTTACATCAGTTCGAGGCTTTTGCCTCTCCCCCAAGTGTAGCTTTTCATTGAGATGGTTTCCAACCGAAATATACCTGGCTGTTCATTTTCATCCGGGCCAGCACTGTAGACTGCTGATCCAGGCAGTATCCCATTCAGCAGATTAAAGTAATATCATTCCTTGGGCTGACAACAAGCGTGCTGATAGGAGGAGAAAGCAGACTTACAGAGAGATGAGCTAATCGCTGTACTGCTTTTACTGCAACTGTCCAGTCATAGACTGGGGCGGGTCCAGGGCGACCTGGGCTCAGAGCAAGTGGGTATGTAGATGCTGGCCATTAGACCCTAAGGACACAGAGTGCCAGAAAATCAAGCACTGCGTGGAAAACCTCTGGACTGAAGCGTAATATTTCAGCCAGACACCTCTGGACCACCTATAGTGGTCGGCTTATTTGAGTTTACTTTGTTTGTCTGTTTTAAATAAAAAATCTTCTCAAACTTAATTGATCTGTGTTTATGTCCTTTCTACTTGTTAAGGGTCGGGGGTGGGGGGAGGGGAATTCTAATCCCAGAATGGACTTTTCCATCAGTCCTTAATCAAGATTGGGATTCGGGCCTATCAGGGGTGCTTTGCAATCTGTCACAGGCGGCGGGAAGCACCATACCCTAACCCTTAACACTAACCCCGTCACCCCCAATGCTAACCCTTAATCCCAACACTAACCCTGTAATCCTAACCCCCTTACCCTAACCCCAACACTACTTCCCTAATCCTAACCCAACCATATCCTCTACCCGTAACCTTTAATCCAAAATTTACAGACCCTTTCTCCCAACCCTAACCGAAGCCTAATCTAACCCCTAACCCAAACGCTGACGCTACCTTAACCATGGCTAACCCTAACCCAGACTCTAACCTTATCTCAACCCATAATCATAACTCAAACCCTACCCTCTCCCTGAACCCAATCCCTCAATACTAACCTTGATCCTTACCCTCACCCAAACCCTCATTGGCTCTAAACCCTAGCCCTAACCCTGAACCCTAACCCCAATGCTAACCCTTAATCCCAACACTAACCCTGTAACCCTAACCCCCTTACCCTTAATCCCGACACTACCCACGTACTCCTAACCTCTAACCTTAACCCTAAATCCTAACCTTTGCGGACCCTATTTCCCAAACCTAGCCTACGCCTCACCTAACCCAAACTCCCACCCTACCCTAACCATGGCGAACCCTAAACCTACTCCAGACCCTAACTCTAAACCTTAGCACACACAGTGGCGTAGCAGTTAGCGCTTCTGCCTTGCAACTCTGGGGTTCGAATGCCGGCCAGGTCACTATCTGCAAGGAGTTTGCATGTTCTCCCTGTGCTGGGTTTCCTCCGGGTACTCCGGCTTCCTCCCACATTCCAAAGACATGCTGGAAGGTTCATTGGCTCCTCTCTAAGTTGGTCCTGTATATAGGCATGTGAGATATGGAAACATCTTATAATGTGAAATAAAAATTGCTGAAGTGATATGTGATCTAACACAACATAACCCGAACCCTAAACCCCACCCTTAACCCTAACCCTCTCACTAACACTAACCCCAACCCTCGCTAACCCTAACCAAAGCCTAAGCTAACCCCTAACCCAAACCATCCCTAACCCCAAACTTACTCCTAACCCAAAGTCTCACCCTACCTTCACCATCGCTAATCCCTAACCCAGACCCTAACCCCTAACATTAAAACTTAACCTAACTCTAACATAACCTTACCCCAATCATAACTCAAACTCTACCCTCTCCCTTCACCCTAACCTTGATCCTTACCCTCACTGACTCTAAACACTAAGCCTTAATGCTAGCCCCTAACCCTAATAATGAACCCTAACTCCCACCCTTAACCCTTACCATAACCCTCTCGCTAACTCTAACCCCAACCTTAACCCTAACCCCTAACTATGGCTAACACTAACCCCAAACCATTAATCCTAATCCTTGCTAATCCCATACCCCTCCCTAAACATGGTTAACCCTAACCCTAAATTGTAACCCTAACCTTTAATCCTAAACCTAATCCCTAGCCCTTGCTAACCCCTAACCCTAGCACTCACCCTAACCCTAATTCCCACCCTTAACCCTAACCCTCTTGCTAACACTAACCCCAACCCCTCGCTAACCCCAACCAAAACCTAAGGTAAACCCTAACCATCTCTAACCCCAAACTTACCCCTAACCCAAACATTGCTAATCCCTAACACAGACCCTAACCCCTAACATTTAAACTTAACCTAACCCTAACATAACCTTACCCCAAACCTCAATCATAACTCAAACCCTACCCTCTACCTTCACCCTAACCTTGATCCTTACCCTCACTGACTCTAAACACTAAGCCTTAATGCTAGCCCCTAATCCTAATCATGAACCCTAACCCCACCCTTAACCCCTAACTATGGCTAACACTAACCCCAAACCATTAATCCTAACCCTTGCTAATCCCATAACCCTCCCTAAGCATGGCTAACCCTAAATCCTAACTCTAACCTTTAATCCTAAACCTAATCCCTATCCCTTGCTTGTGGGGAAGAGGCCGTTGTCCCCATCGGCACGGGGACAAGGTACTTTTCCAGGGCGGACCCTCCCAGTGCCGAGGGTATGTGGCCTGGTATGGAAGGGAGGGGGGCCACTCGCTCGTCCCCCCCTCTCCTGCCCTGCAAGGCCTGTGCTTGGATCAAGGGTCTGGTATGGAATTTTAGGGGGGGGGCATGTTTCCCCCTCCCCCCATTTTGGGGGGTGGAGTTCCTCCTTAAAATTCCTAGCAGACCTTAAGGGCCTGGTTTGTCTTTAACAGGGAACCCCACATACATGTCCCCCAGGGCAGTATCCGGACCCCCATACATGTCCCCCAGGGCAGTACCCGGATCCCCATTCATGTCCTCCAGGGCAGTACCCGGATCCCCATACATGTCCCCCAGGGCAGTACTTTCAGCTCTTCACCCGCAATGCCTTCTGAGCCTTAAATCCTTTTATACCCCAATAATGTAATTGCATCATAAGGGTGATGGGCCCTGCGAGGAGAATACACAGTGCCTGGGAACATGGCTGACCTCTTGGAGGAAAGTCTCATCTCTGATGAAGCTATGGAAGATCTTTTACATATGGAGAAGAGTAAACCTCCAGGAAGGGATGAAATTAAATATAAGACTGAACAACGTTTCCCCTATTGTTGACATTTTCCACCAATGGGCTTTAATGGAGAACCTCTAACAGAGACGGCAAGTGTCTACATGTACTTTCATCTCAAACCCCATGTTGAAGAACTCATAAAAGAAACAACCCACCATACTTGATGGCTATGAAGTCCCACAAGGGTTCATACTAGTGAATGTGGAGACCCTAAAGTCATCCATTCTCCATGAAGAAGCAGTTGGGACATGTACACAGAGTGATTCAACCCTAAGACAGGGGGGAGGACCCAC
>NW_017306524.1:1609114-1624009 GCF_000935625.1 Nanorana parkeri | reverse complement strand
TAGGGCGTTTTTCAGCACGTTCCGATACGCTGAAATACGCCCAAGTGAGAACCATGTCCATGGGAAATAATAATATATATAAGAAAGAGTGGTCAGGACAGAATCGGACCAGAAGATGGCTAAAGAAAACTCATATTGGTCAACGTAAGCATTGCTTGCGTGGTGTGTCTATGTTACGTTTCTGGTGCTTTAAATGTTTTCGCGATGAATGTTGAGGCAGATGAGATTTGGAGGGAGACCTATTGTCAGAGTTCAACGTATAATATAATGTATTGCTGGGACTTGTAGTCCTGCACAGCTGGTGTTATTCTGCATGGGGGCATGAGGAAGCTTTCGGGCCCCCCCCAACAGGCGGAACGCCAGGGCACGGTCGCAATTGCGACCGTTGCGACCCTGGTAGTTCCACCAGTGGCTGTCTAGATGTGTGATAAATGTTTTCCACGTTTTTATATTGAGATTTGTATCAGATCATCAGGAAGAATATTTAAGATAGCCCATTGTAGAGTCAGTTGCAAAATAGCTCCACTTATGTTGCCAGTGCTAATCATTTCACCCACAAAATTGGTTTGGAAGCAAAGTTCTTCATAATCATCATGCATGAACAAAAATGACTTAATTAAAATACTGTATTCAAAACAAATGGCTTTAGATATAGAGTAGGAAATGGTTAAAACCCCATCAGATATAATTTTTTTCATATGTCTGTCTGTGTTCCATTGGGGAGAATTCCCTTGAATTCCTATCCCAAAGACACAAAAGGAAGACAGAAGAGCCCTGTAACCAAATCAGGTATCCCTATTAGAAGATATCCTCTCTGCTTCTGTTTTGGTGACAATGTAAAACATTTTTGATCTCCCATCATTTTCTGAGCCGGTGACAATGTTTACTGGGAGGAATGAAGAAAGGGAATCTCCCCAGTGTGGTACGTATTTCAAGGTACCTACTATGTAAACAGGGCCTGACTTACCATGAACTCAGGCATTCTAAAACCAATCCTTTGATGACCACCAATGGGTCATGTTTTCTATTAAACTACTCTCCTTCTTTTTTTTTTTACTTTTCAAAGTATTGTATTGGTTTTTAACAATTTTCCAAAAGGAACGTAACATCAAACATGAATGTTTAAACATACATACATAAATAACTTATGCGTGAACAGAATTTGTTGCATAAAACTGAGCTGACAGTCTTGAGACGGCCACCGAAGGAACAAGTGGGTAAGTGTGCAAAAATTCACATATGACATCTTTAGGTGGACATCAAAAAAACGTAAGTAAACCAAGAGATCCCTAGGATCTCTAGGTAGGTTTAGAAAAAGTGAGAGAAGAGGGAGAGACAGCGGGAGAAAGGAAAACCAAGGGAGGGGGGAGGGAGGAGCGCTACCAACAGCCCTTCATATGTGGATCGAGGATCGATGGCGGCGTTTTGGGAAGAGCTAGTGTTAAAGGGTCATGAGCTGTCGGTCAAATGACGAGGGAGAAAATGAGTGACCCATGGGTCCCAAATTTTCTCAAATTTAGGCATACAGTCTTTTAGGTGTGCAGAAAGTTTTTCGTTATAGAACGTCCAGTGGACTTTGTTTTTGACTTCTGATATGTTTAAGGAGTTTTACAGCCAAGCCCTGGCTATGGTACGTTTGGCCGCGGACAGTACTTGTAGCATTAGTTTGAATTGTTGGTTAGTGATAACTGACGGTTTAACATTTAGAAGAGCTACCTGTGGGGTTGGTGAAATATGTGTGTTCATTAGGACAGAAATAATTTGAAAGACCTTACGCCACAACAGGACCACCACCGGGCACGACCACCACATGTGGGAATATGTACCTCTTTCTCCACATTCCCTAGTGCATAGACCATCACAGGACGGCACAAAGTGCATCGCCTGCGTGGGTACTATATACCAACGGAGGAGCACCTTATAGTTGGCCTCAAGGGTCAACGCGTGTGTTGAGCACGATTTGGTGTTTTCCCAGATTTGGGACCAGGTGTCTTCATCAATTGTGTCATTAAGGTCTGCCTGCCAGCGGTCCATATACGTGTGGTGTGGAGGGCCTATACCAGTTAGTAGGGAAGAGTATAGTTGCGAAATCAGTCCTGGGGCGTGGGGGTCTTGACTGCATACTCTCTCAAACGATGTCATACGTGGGCCAGTTGTTGGAAATTTAATTTGTGAGTGGATGAAGTGTTTAATTTGAAGATATCTAAACATTTCATTAGATGGGAAGTTATATTTAGATTGTAAATCTGAATACGGAGTGACCTGATTTACACCTATAAGGTCATGTAGGGTCGTTACTTTGTTATCGGATCAGTTTCTAAATGATGAGGGAGATTCGAGGCTCGGAAGGAACATGGGATTCCAAAGTATGGACAACAGTGGGAGATGAGGGGAGATAAGCTGGAATATTTGACTGAGTCCCATATCTTGAAGGAGCGCCGGGTGATAGGATTAGCTCTGGCACTTGGTCTTAGCCATAGGAGATTGTCTATGGCTATGGGGTCACAATCACAATTCCAGAGAGACCCATAACGGTGGTTCATTTTTGTCATGATATTGTATCCAGCAATCTTTTGTTGTGCGAAGAAGGGTGGGTATTGTACGTTAGGGTACGGGACAAGTATATGTCCTCTAGTTTTTTTAGACATGCTTGCCTTTTCTTTTTAAGAGCGGATGCAATCCGAATGCATTCACCCCTAAGGACTGTCTTGTGTGCTTCCCATAGGGTCATTGGGGAGATATCTGGAGTGTTATTAATATGGATGTATTCTGTGACAGCTGATTGTATAGTGGAGCGCACATTCTCGTCAGTTAGTAAAGAGTCGTTCAGGGACCATGTGCGGTCGACTGAATCAGACCAAAAGGAGGACATATAGATTATAACTCCCTGATGGTCCGTCCATGAGAAAGGGTGGATGATGGCTTCGGTAACTGACGCTAACGTGGCATGTGAGGTGAAGAAATGATCTATCCGAGAGGATGAGTCATGTGGGTTCGAGTAAAATGTGTATTCTCTAGAGGTTGGGTTTAGTTCACGCCAACAGTCCACTAGCGCATGTTGGGATAGCAAACGACAGAAGGGTCTAGATGTGTCTGAAGGCAATATCACTGTGTTGGATCGGTCCATACTCGGGTATATTGTCAAGTTAGAGTCGCCACCTAGTAGGAGAGTTCCCTTTTGGTGTGCTGCAATCACCGAAAGTAAATGTCTAATGAAAGGGAGCTGATTAGAATTAGGCGCATAGTACGTGACAATAGTGGCTTCCACATCGCGTAATGTACCTATCAGGATAAGATATCTTCCGGAAGGGTCTGTAATTTCCTTCTGACATACAAACTGCGCCGAGCGCCCAAAGCCGATCAGCACCCCTCTGTGTTTTGTGCCATGTGGATTTGTGGGTAATGGTGGTGGAAATATTTCGGGCAAGAGAATTGTGAAAAATGGGTCTCCTGCAGACAGATTATATCCACGTGTCTGGAGTGGAATTGCCGGAACGCCATGTTACGCTTGTTAGGAGAGTTGAACCCCTTTACATTAAGGGTTAAGCATTGCAAGGCCGACATGAGTGGTTACTGAAGGAGTATCTTAACCTCTGGCTTGCGGTGTGTGAGGGCTCTATGGATCCTTTGAAACTCCAATCTTTCGTGTGGTATGGACGGAGCCAATTCTTGGAGCAGCGCCGTGGTGAATGCAGGGAGATCTAGTATGGATGCAAAATTTATGTTTCACTTCTCCTGCCTTCTCCACACTCTTCACCCTTTTGTGAATAACCCTGTCAATGATTAGTAAAGTAGATCAATAATTTAATTAAAAGTTTGTAACACTCTATCCCCGTTCCTGTCACATTAACCTCCGGCAATAGCCAGCCGCCCTCAAAGCCTACATCATTTTCATTGTGATGGAAAGTAAAGGCTAGGTGCCAGCAACTAATGGTTAGGTGGCTTCCATATACTGTATTTCCATGTAACTAAAACTTCCATCGTTGCCAATTCCACTCCACTGGTGTATATGCATCTTCTTGATTGAGAACTGTGAGGGGAAGTTGTCCAGATAACAGATAGTTATACTATACTGTATACACCGATCAAGCATAACATTTATGACCACTGAAAGGTGAAGTGAATTATATTGATTATCTTGTTACAATGACACCTGGAAGTGGGAGGAATATATTAGGCAGCAAGTGAGCATCTTGTCCCTGAGGTTGATGTGTTGGAAGCAGAAAAAAATTGGCAAGCGTAAGGATTTGAGCATCTTTGACAAGGGCCAAATTGAGATGGCTAGACAACTGGGTCAGAGCAACTCCAAAACTGCAGCTCTTGTGGGATGTTCCCAGTCTGCAGTGGTCAGAACCTACCAAAAGTGGTCCAAGGAAGGAAAACCAGTGAAACACAACAGGGTCATGGGTTGTAAAGGCTCACTGATGCGCATGGGGAGCGAAGGCTGGCACATATAGTACGATCCAATAGAAGAGCTACGATAGCTCAGATTGCTGAAAAAGTTAATGCTGGTAAGATAATAAGATAGAAAGGTGTCTGAGCACACATTGCATCGCAATTTGTTGCATATGGGCTGACCTGTGTCCACCACCAAAAGTGCCTACAATGGGCAAGTGAGCATCAGAACAGGACCACGGAGCAATGGAAGAAGGTGGCCCTGGTCTGATGAATCACATTTTCTTTTACATGTGGATTGCTGGGTGCATGTGTGTTGCTTACCTGGGGAAGATATGGCATCAGGATGCACTATGGGAAGAAAGCAAGCTGGCAGGGGCAGTGTGATGCTTTGGGCAATGTTCTGTTGGGAAGCCTTGGGTCCTGCAAGTCATGTTACTTTGACACTTACCACCTAGCTAAACATTGTTGCTGACCAAGTACACAGCTTCATGGAAACAGTATTCCCTGAGGGCAGTGGCCTCTTTCAGCAGGATATTGTGCCATGCCACACTGTAAAAATGGTTCAAGAATGGTTTGAGGAACACAACAACGAGTTTGAGGTGTTGACTTGGCCTCCAAAATCTCCAGATCTTAATCTAATCGAGCATCTGTGGGATGTGCTGGAAAAACAAGTCTGATCCATGGAGGCCCCACCTTGCAACATACAGGACTTAACGGTTCTGCTACTGGCGGTTTGGGGCCAGATACCACAGCATACCTTCAGAGGTTTAGTGGAGGCCATGCCTCGATGGGTCAGGGCTGTTTCATCAGCAAAAGAGGGACCTACTCAATAATGTTATGGCTGATCGGTGTATATTAATATACCCAAAATATGTGGGTATTTTCCACCCTATATATGAATTACAGTGATTTGTATTCATAGTGGGTGGTACGGGGTTGTATACCTCTGGTACATTATACGTAGAAACTGCACAATATATAATAAACATCAAGTCTATCATACTACTCTGGCTAGTATGCAACATTGGAAAATTTTGAATAGATTCTTTGTTTTACATCTGTATATAGTATTTATGCATTTCTTATCTGGCTGGTTTGGCTTGCCCCCTGTCCCTCTTACTGCAGCCATTTTACTACACCTGTCTCCCTGGGGCTGGGTGTGTTTGGGTGTGGTGGGTAGGATAGGCTGGATTCCTCTGTGTTGGGGCAATTGTTTGCTTTATGATGTAAAGTGCATGCCCACATTGTGTGCTGTGAGCGATGATGTCACAGCATGATCACCCTGAGATGGCACTGGGTGGAGCTCTAGCACACTGGCAATATATAAGGGAGACACACCCCCAAGATAGCCTCTTTGCCATGCTTGAGATACAAACATACAAACAAACTACAGGATAACATAAAATGAGCAGATATTTACCTCCTAGGCAGTGATTCATTTCCTTCCTAGTTTTTTTTCTCTTCCTTTCCTCCGATGTTTTTCTGCTGAATTTGGACTGGGTCTTGTGGGCTTAAAGGGACATTTGATTTTATTCTTTTATGCTGCAAAATGTTTTGAGGCTGCTGGAAGATTCTGACAGTCTGTACCATCTAGAAAATCCCTTATACATCTCCCTCACTCTGCCCCCATTTCTGGTGATTTTGGGTATATAACAACGTACCTGTTATAGTGTGGCAGTTAATACACTTAACGACTTTTTAAAGGATAGGTTAAAAGGATATGGGTTCAAATATATGGAACCACCCCTAATCAACCTGAACAGTGATTGCATTCACTTTATATTGTAGTACCCTAGGCTGAGACTGAGGCTGCTGGAAGGTTTTGGCAGGCCCCCAACATTTACCAAATCTTTCCTCACTTTGTCTTTGTACCCAGTGACTCTGGATATTTAACTACTTACCTGGTAGCTGCAATCTTTGTGGTCTCTTGGATATAATATATTGTAATTTCTAGTGTGATATAAAGATGTAGGTTTGACTATTAGCACTTTATTTAAATTAGACTGCACAATTATTATCTTAGAACCTATGATATACTTGGTATATTGTAGTGCTCTTTTTGATGTTTTTTTTCCACTCAGTGCAGAATTCATTTCCCTTACCTATAGGTAGGGGCAAGTGGTAATGTTTGGTAATGTTTTTTCATTCAACCTGAATGCTGAATGAAAAAACAGATTCCTCCATCCACGCTCTTTAGCAAATCGTCTACTGTGAGCTTCGTATTCTGACAGCGGCACTGGCCATTCAGCTGCAAGCACAGTTCAGCTGAGGAATTTGCAACATGTTCATTTGGCAAAAGTCAATATAATGGTGTGCTGAAGTAATAGGGTCATCAACGGAGTGAATTTTGGCCGATTCCTGCTGAATCAGACAAAATTTGATCCATGTGTACCCAGCTTAATATTATACCTTATCTGCACATTGATTTATCTAATTAAATAGCATTAAAAATATTTTTAGACCTTTGGAGTTATGTGTTTTCAAGAAGTGGTGAACTTCTTGAAAACACATGTCTTGGTGAAATGTCTTAATTCGGTTGCTCACCTCATCTTCCATCAGTGTTTCGATTATACTTTAGAAAATGCACTTGTATAATGTTTTGTTCCGTCACTTAGAATATTAGACAGGCAACATTAGTAATATGAGCAAGGTGGTGTACCTAAAAAATAGGTTTTAGTTGCACAACTTTTGCAAAACGTGGAAGCCGCACTGCCTCGTCAAGGCCCCTCTGTGTAGTGTGGTCCTAGCTGTAATCTATGAAAGCCTCCATCTTGGAGCATATATAGCAAATGATAAATTGGGTGCAGGTACGCACTGGGGGCTTCAACTGCCATTGAAATGTTCTGGTGTGTCCCTGTGCCTTTAAGGAGGTTGTGCTGAAAAGAGCTTTATTTCTCCTAGGGCAATAAATAATCTCCTCTGCTCCATACTAGTTCTAGGACATTAACACTGAATCTGCTTAGTATTCTCTAGTAGACTTCTTTGTTGTCTTCTGTATCTGTAGAGATAATAAATAGTAATAATATTCTACTTATGGGGGAAAATGGAAACTTGTCCAACAGGTTTTGGATACTGCATGTGCATATAGGAATGGAAATTAATAATCATATTTCTGCATTCAGGGATGAGTTAGGGCTCTTATAATATTCTTATATTAGAAAGAAGCCCAAGGCAACTTGATAATACATCTTTGTAAACCCTTCTCATCAAAATTCCACAAAATTACAGCCCAGAGAATAACAACCTTTGTAATGATTTTGGCAGCTGTCCAACATAAGCACATCTACAGCTCAGTCCAGTATACCCATGTACGTGGGTTTAACAAACGTAAAATCTTCAAAGTCTGGTTAGCCAGTTCTTGGAGGACTAAATCAGTCAGTACTCTGCATTCGCTTCGATGCTCTCATGACATGATATTTAAAGAGCAATTACCGACAGCCAGAGTGCTAACAGCACACATTTTTTCCAGTTGAAGGATTTATAGTATGGGATTAGAGTTAATCTGCTATCAGCAAAATATTGATTCAAAAAGATTTGTTGCAAACATTTTTTTAATCTATATCTGTAGACCGTGTTCAATGCCAGTCTTGATGGAAGTTTAAAAGGACCTGCTATATAAACAAAAATATATTTTCTTTTTTTAAAAGGAAAGAGTAGGCTGTAATGATATAATACAGAAAATGCAAAGCTTCCTTTATTGCTAAGAGAAGGCGCTATTATATGTATTAGGGACATTGGTGAAAAACAGTACCCATTGCTGTTGGAGCAAGGGGCTCAATTCACACTTTAATCCAATGGCAATGTCATCTTAAGTCCTATATGAAATTCCAGTCCGCCTTAAAAGAGAACTATGGGGTAAGTGTTTTTTCCCATAGTTCCCTTTAGGGTCATGGGAGGACATATATTAACCTCCTCCAGTGACCCAAAGCTCAGTATATTGCGGGCTTCTGCCCACGATATACTGAGATCGCCGCAGCCGGGATGGATCATGACAATAGTGTCATGATCCACCCAGCTGTGCAAGTGACAGCTGGCTCTGCCTATCTAGAGGCAGAGCCAGCTGCGCCCGCCCCTCCCCTGTCCATTCCTCCACTCAGGGCTGGAGGATCAGAGCGGGGAATCCCTGCGGGAAGCGGTGACTGACAGTGACTGCTCTCTGTAGGGAGATGATAGGAAAGTGAGCATATCGGTGCATGTTTCTGCTCACTGCCCGATCAATAGAGCCGACGTGTGACAGCTTCTTTGTCACAGGTCGGCTCTAACTATGAGGATGAGTTGGAATCACTAACTTCATAGTTCTCCTTTAAATAATACTGTATTTGCCAGGGCTATATACGTTTTAAAGGTTAAGTAAAAAAAAATTACAGTCCAATTATAAAGAATATTCTTCAGGGCTTCCTCTTGTTTCTGTGGCCTTCAGTGGCCTTTTGCCTGAGGAAAGAATATGACACAGGTGTCCTTACACATCCAGACCTTGTCAGTGGATGAAGTGAGTGCTTTAGACTTGTAGACTCACTTGTTTCACGCAGGCTTGTCTTCTCCAAGCAATACAAATCCCTGGCTGGCTGGTATAATTTTTGAAATTGCCTAAGCTCAAACTTTGTGTATAAATGCACTCTTATACATAGCATAAAATATAAATGAGCTCACAAAATTTCAAGCTGAAAACTACTTATATTTCTCAAAATTGCATATCATATTTACATGGAAACAATGCACACAGTCAGGCTATCAGACAAGCAGACATGGTCATGGGTATTCTAGACAAAGACCTCCTATTGGATAACACATGTATAATAACAGTCTGTGACAAAGTCCAGGAGTAAATTCCAAATGTCACCACCTTGGGTGACCTATTTGAGAAATATACCGTCCCACTATCCTGCACCTGGTTTATTATTGCCATTTTTACCTTTTGTCTGATTACATTATGCTAACTATTGGTGACAATTTGACTTACCGACTATTATTATAGATACTCAGTATTGGTGACAATTTCAATTACCAACTACTATTATACATACATTATCATGGCATAGGCATTGAATGTCTTTGACTAGAATACTCATGTTCCTGTCTACTTGTTTGTAAAAATACCCTTTTGATGTTAATGTGATCAACTCTGTTCTGTCTTGTTGCAAGCCAAACTCATCATGGAAAGTGCCAGTAATGTCTCAACTGACTCACTTCCTACACTGCTACGGAGAGCTACACTGCAATGGATGATTATAGCGCTGATCGATTCAGCTCCTGGCTTAGAACTGGAATGTGGGTGTCACTGAAAGCCAGCATTTGCAGTAACAAAACCCACTTGTGACACTTTTTCCAGAGCTAAATTGAAGTCCAGAGCACAATGGGCCACACACTGAGCACTGGTGGACCACATGTTGGGATCCAGGTATCTAGAGGTGTTATTTGCTCGCCTGTGAAACAACCCTTCCAAAAAAAAAAACAATACAGTGTGATGTTTCTCAGCTTTGCTTCTGTGTGAGTTATACTGCCACAGAATAACATGTGTAATAGAGGAGACTGATCTGCCTCCCCAGTCTAAGCTTTAAAAGTGTGATCTCTGTAACTTACAGTTGTGGCGAGATGGCAAAAACTCACAATCTCAGTAGAGTTGGTAGACAGTGATTCAAACAATATGACTCCATAAAAGATCTTTGAGACATTTAATCCAAACTGCAGATCTTTACAACAGCGAACATTGGATAGGTAATAAGGTCATAATGTCTTGGGGTCATTGCTGATCAACCTGTTTATGAATGATATTGGGACTGCTATTAATAGCAATATTTCAGTTTTTGCTGATACCAAAATTTGTAGGGTAATAAACTCGACAGATAACATAGAAATATTACAGGAAAATTTGGATAATAAAATGGGGGTGGGCATCTACATGGCAGATGAGGTTTAACATTGAGACGTGTAAGGTTATGCATTTTGGAGTTAAAAATACACAAGCGAGCTACTCATTAATGTGGGAATCTTCTCCGTTTGGGTCGGCCTGGCCCTTTTTGCAAACAATTATTTAACAACATTACATACACATTTTACATGCAATTTGCAAAGTGAACAGTCTCTACTCCCTTAGTAAATCAACCTCATAATTTGTGTGGATGCCAAGCCCTCAATTTGCATTCTGGCTTGTTTCCCAATGCAAGGGAAGTCAGTAAAATTAATAACTCATTATAGTTGTGTTTCAGCAGCTTCATATTTTAAAAATACTGTTTTTTAAGCATTGACACATGCCATTATTACACACACATCTTGGAAGATCTCCAGAAATCTAAGGGGTTTAATGTAACATTGCAAATTTAAATCTATTTTCGTCTTCTCCCGTGTCCAGTATTTAAAGCAAAAAACAAAAACAAAATGAAGACAAGCTACAGGGCTTCAAATAGTAAATATGTGGCTATTTCTGAACCCCACAGCCTTTGCAATCTAGAACAAATAAACCAAGAGAGTTTGATGAAACACAGTGCTCCTAAAATAAATTGTATTATATAGCTCTTAGAGTGCTTTTTTACATAAATAAATCATTTAACCCAAATAAAATTCACAGTCTAAAATAAACTCCTAAGCATGCTGGGCTCTGCAATCGTGAAACAATTTCACTGGGAGGACAGTAATTGCATAATGGAAGCGAGAGTGGGAGTGAAAATTGCCTTTTTTGTAAAGGGAAACTGTAACGCAATCATGACATAAACACTGTGAGTTATAAATGTAGAGTATACCTGCCAGTAATATTTGACTTTCAATATTGTTTGATAATTCTTTATACACATATTTGTGCAGTCCCTCCAGTGCCTGTCTATGGCTGACAAGTCTAATTAGTATCTCCGCTGATAGGAGAGATTACCAGCATGCCTTTAAGCAATCTGAGCTTATTTTCCTAGCCGTTCATCATTGTTTCCCCCATGAATGTTTGCAGCATGGCCCCTTCTTCCTCCATGAAAATTTGCCCAATGAAAACATGTGTGCTTCTAAAAAAAACCTTTTTCTATATAATTTGGAAGCCATGTATAGCCAGTTGATGTTTTTAGCCATCTATGCATTGAGAATACAACAGTAACTCTAGACCTAACTCTGCCCCTGAAGACTCTTCATCATGTATATTTTTTAACACTTACCTTTTTCAGATACCTTCTGGTCGGTCATGTGATGCGCAGAGTCTTCCTTTTTGGCTCCTCTAGAGCAGTGGGTAGTCCTCAATGATGCAAAATGCAGTGGGTAGTCCTCAATGATGCAGAATGCGGTGATGATATGATTACATCAGTGCTGTTCTCTGCATCATTATACTGTGAGTGCCATGCCTGCCTTCGGAACTTAACCCATGTCACTAGGTGAAGTTTTAGCTATGCCTTGGTACTGGATGTGGCAAGAGATGTTGGGAAGGCAGCTGTGGAGCACAGAGCTTTCTGGAGACAGGACAGGAGTAATGAGGGGTAAAGTGCAAAACTGAATTAGAAGTTTGTGCTGTAGGTAGGTGACAGTCTGTGATACTTCTCAAGTTCCAGCTTGCAGAGGTGAGGTACATAGCTGCTCGGTAAAGGAGGTGAGGTAGCAGAGACTTTGGGGAAGGGACATTCCCTCCACTTAGCACCAATGACCTCCTCCTCACTGATCACCAATGTGCACCCCCTCCCCCAACCCCCCACTGATCATGCCTCACTTTTCCTCCTGACAGTGAATATTGTTTTTTATTTTTTGCCCACATTGACTCACACTGACGCCAGGCATTTTTGTCCTCCCAATGGCAAAATTTTCCTACCAGTGACCAGAGACCAAAGCTAGGATTGTTTTCTCCCATTGACCATCGATATGGGGAATTTTTTTTTTCTTCTGCTAACTACTGACACCAGTTATTTTTTTACTCCCACATGGTATCTCTGCATCCCTTATATAGATTTATAAAAATAAAACATACATTAAAACAGATGTACAAATCCCAGGAGCTCCATTTGCTCTTTAACAATGACAGCTGGCTCCTAACGTTTGAATTTTTCTCTAGTCTAGTCTTGGAGCTGGAAAAGTATCTGGGCTTGTACTTGTACCGAGTACGGTACTTGGTATCTGAACATCCCTAAAAGCAACCTTAGCAACACGATTCTTCAACTATGAATAGGTTAAGTTAGGACCTCAATAGCAGAAAACAAACACATACCTGAATGATACAGAGGAGAGAAACAAGATTCTGCTGCTGTCCTAGTAGAGAAAGTGCCTGTGTAGATATTTTATCAGTAGCAGTGGTCAACCAGTGCAAAGCTAGTGCTGGGCTTTCCCAGACAGACAGAAGTTAATGGTGCAGCTCACCAGATATTGGTGCTGCTCACCTAAATTGTTGAAACGTATTGTAAGGACACATTAGTGATGTGGAGCTTAGCAGGAGAAACCAGTGAGCAATGTAAGGAATACAGGAGCTTGACAAACCCCAAAGGAGAGGAGAGGATTCCTCTTTTACAGAGCTGTGTTTGACAGTCCAGGCAAACACCCGCCTAAATACTTCTATACTTACTGTTCTACCTGCCAAAGGTTTTGTAATTTATAGCTAATCTTGTGATTGGCCATTTCTTTCCAATAAAAGTTTTTATTGAGTTTAACAGTGCAAGTACACACAGACATGTTATAATGCCAACTGATGCCTGTGGTTAGCAGGACATCCATATACAACTAGACAGATAAAACATAAAACGTATCACAGTTATTGTCACAGACTTACTCGGCGTGTCCCCGCGCTCCAGCGAAGGGTCGTCTCGTGCGTGACGTCACGGCGGCTCCTCCCACGGGGCGCGGCTACCAAGGTAAAAGGTCAGCTGGTTCGTCGCTCGGCGTTCTCTCGTTGTGGAGAGTCGAGTGACGAACAGAGAACCCACAGGCTGCCCGTGGATTATCAACACAGATTACTGCACAGAACCACAGAACCGAATTGAGACTGCTACCCCGCTGTGAGCCCAGAACATTTCAGAGCACACAACCGCAAGTATTCTGGAAGTCTTTGCAAAACTTGCTGAACCTGCTACATGTGTTAGTGCTTGCTTGCATGTTGCTTATGTGTCGCTATCTCACACACACACCCAGTAAGCGTTCCCAGCTGATCCGGATTGCATCTCCTTCAGTTGGCTATACCTGCTAAAGAGACGTAGGACTGACACAACCTCTAAAACTGCCATATTAACCCTCGAAGGGTTGTGATAGTGCTAAAGTCTGTTGTCTGGTGATGAGTCTAATATTGGAGAGGATTAGATCTGTCCACATATTGCCCCCATGCTTGCTACCTGCTGATAAAACTGCATAGTGGTGCATCTAATTGTCTGTTGCTGAATAACCTGCCATTTACCTCCCCATTGGCTCTGCCTACATGTCCTATATATGCATCTGCTCTGTTTGCTAGAGATTAACCCTTAGCTACTCTTACTGCTTGTCTCCCCATTTGATACTCCGCACGCTGGTACCGCACATGTACAGCTTGCCGCATATGAGTGTGGGGTAAGGGGTACTACCTTTATAGCATCCTAGCTTATTCATCACTCCAGCCTAACAGGAAGTATATGATGAGTGCGATCTCCCTCTAGCAGTTAATGTAACTGGGAGTCGCTCACTGAACTTCCTTATCCAACAAAGACCCCATCGGTTCCGCAGCTGTGATCCAGTTAGATACTTAGCACTGGTCCAGCCTTGACATAACGAGAGAACCTTAAAAAAAAAAATGGATCCAGCGGAACTTGCCGGCCATTTCGCGAACCTCACACAACGCATGGAGGCCCTCTCCACTAGAGTCACCGATCTACAGGAGGAGAATCGGAGACTGCGTAATTATGTGGTGGGTCATGTCAACAACCACCCCGATCCCAGAGAGGGCCCAGAGCCCAAGGTCTCCCCGCCTGAAATATTCACCGGAGACAGGAGACACTTCCGTGAGTTCATAAGTGCGTGTCAACTTATGTTTGATCTTAAACCACGTACATACCCTAATGACGCAGTTAAAGTCCGGTCACTTATTTCTTACCTGCGTGGGGAACCTAGGGCCTGGGCTAACACCTATCTTGAAACGGAAGATCCCATCCTCGATTCCCTTCCGGAATTCTTGCACGCTATGGCTCTCTTGTATGAGGACTCAAGCAAGCAGCTCACAGCGGAGGCCACCTTACGCAGTTTGAAACAAGGCACCAGACCTGTAGAAGATTACATCTCTCAATTCAAACGCTGGGCTCGGGACTCTGAATGGAATGACATATCCCTGAGAAACCAGTTCCGTCTGGGCCTTTCTGAAAACCTCAAGGATGAGCTAGCAAGGGCTGAACTACCACCTACCCTAGAGGCACTCATGATGAGGTCCATCGACGTGGACCGGCGCTTAAGAGAGAGACGGGCAGAGAGAACGTCTAGCTTGCCACCCTTGCCCCGCCGCTTCCTTCCTGTGCCACCTGCCCCACCAGTAGAGGCCATGGATATTGGATCAGTCAAAGGTCCACTCACACAAGCTGAAAAACTTTG
>NW_017306524.1:1584548-1601760 GCF_000935625.1 Nanorana parkeri | reverse complement strand
CAGGGGGTTTGTAACCCGTGTAGGCTGGAGTGGTAGAAGTGCAGACTGCCTTCATCCAACTCAAAAGCAGTCCTATGGACCAATTGACTTTTACATCGTGATTGTGATACTTAAAACACTACAACATAAAATACATGGGGAGACACAGGGGAAAACAGTGGGGGGGTAGTAGGGCTGGGAAAGAAGAGGAGAAGAGGTGAAGAGGAGGGTACTGGTCCGTACATTAGAGTGGAAGGAACACTCGCTTGAATACCTGTTTGGAGAGTTTCATATATTACACAGGCAGCGGGATGTTGAAGTATTTATCAATCCACGGTGACCAGATTGCCTCAAATTTGTGCATGGTGTTCTCGAGTTGTGCTGTGCGTTTTTCTTGGGCCATAATCCAGTGGACATGTGTATTTACATGTGATACGTTAAGGGACTTTGAAAGCCAGTTTATTGCAATTTCTCTTTTAGCAGAGGACAGGATGTGGAGGGAGAGTCTGAAGGCTTTTTTTGGGGAGACCTGTCGGTTTACAATTGAGTAATGCAAAAGTCGTGTCTTTAGTCAACGATTCCGAGACCAGGGAGGTCAAGAGGGCGAAAACTTCATCCCAAAAAACGGAGACCTGTGGGCATCGCCACCAGGTGTGATAGAATGTACCTGGATCAGGGCAACCTCGAAAGCAGTTAGGCGAGCTTTGTGGATTATAGGTGGCCACTCTGGTTGGTACAGGATACCGGCGCAGGAGGACCTTGTAGTTTATCTCTAGCATACTTGCACAACGCGAGCTGGATTTAGTGTTCCTCCAAGCATGTTGCCATATTTCTTCATCCATTACATTTCCTAAATCATTATTCCAGTGGGATACATAGGAAGGGGGAGAAGCATCAGGGAGGGACAGTAGAGATGAGTAGAGAAGGGAAATAAGTACTGGACTGTGGGGATTATCTCTAAAGGCTCTTTCGAATAGTGAGACCGTGGTGGTGCGACCCTGAGTGGTGGCCTGTTTTGTGAGGAAGTGTTTGATTTGGAGGTAGCGGAAAATTTCTTTGTTGGGCATTTGGTAGTGTTCTTGTAGGTATGGGAAGGATTTAATCCCTGAGGTAGATTGGAGCTACCAAAAAAAGGTGAGGTTGCGTGCGGACCACTCTAGTAAGCTAGAGGGGCTGTGGATCGCCGAGGGAAAGGATGGGTTGTGTAATATGGACATGAGGGGAAGATGCGGGGATATAAGGCCATATTGTGTTTTCACCGAATCCCAGATTTTAAGAGAATGGGAAGTGATGGGATTGGATATTATTGGTCGCTGTCTGGCGGGCAGCCATAGAAGGTTGGCCATTGATGCATGGCGTGTCATTGTGTCCTCCAGTGCCACCCATGCCGGGGACTCGAAGGACGAGTGACATTTAGAGAGTTGGCCGATTTGTGCCGCTTGGTAGTATTTGCTTAAATTAGGTACTGCGAGCCCCCCGTTGGGCTTTGCCAGGTACATCGTACGTTGTGGAATTCTGGGACGTCGATTTCCCCATATGAAGGTGAAGATGCGAGCCTGCAATTTTTTAAGTATTGGGGCCGGGATGTGTACTGGTAGGACCCTAAAGAGATACAGGATTTTGGGTAGAAGAGTCATCTTGACAGCAGCTATCCTACCTAACCAGGAGAGACGGTAATTTTCCCAAGTCCTCAACATTTGCGAGAGTTTCGTTACCATTTCAGGGTAGTTTGCGTTGTACAATGATTGATAGGACTGGGTTAGTTTGATTCCTAAGTAAGGTAGGTGGGTAGAGCACCAAGAGTAGTTGTATTGTTGCTGTATGGATGCGACTAGGGTAGAGGGTAGTGTCAAATTTAGGGCAAAGGATTTGGTGTCATTAGTGTATAGTCCCGAGATGGAGGAAAAGGCTGTTAAAGTTTTCGTCAGGTTAGGCAGAGAGACCAGGGGGTTAGTGATGAAAAGTAGGGCGTCATCTGCGAACGTGCATATTTTATGTGACACTCCTGCATGAGATATTCCTGTAATGTCCGGAGATAAGCGGATTTTTTGGGCCAAGGGCTCCATGATTAACGCAAACAGGAGGGGCCATAGAGGGCAGCCTTGTCTGGTGCCTCTAGAAACCTGAAGAGGATGAGAACGGTGTCCAGAGTATTTAATGTGTGCTGTAGGGTTGTTGTATGGGGAGGCAATCCAATTGCGAAAGTGAGGGCCAAAGCCCCAATGTTGCAGTGAATAAAAGAGGTAGGGCCAGGAGACCGAATCGAATGCCTTCCTGATGTCCAAAGAGTGGAGCATGGAGGGTATTTTTTTGGTCTTGGCTATATGGGATAGGAGTGTGATCCTGCGAATATTGTCTCCTGCTCGTCTGGTGGGGATAAAACCTACTTGATCATTTTTAACTAGTTGACCCACTACCTGGTTCATTCTGTTAGATAATACCTTGGCTAGTAGTTTAACATCTATATTGATAAGTGAGATGGGCCTGAAGTTGGAGGGGTTGGAATGGTCGGAGGCAGAGCTAATCAGTTTTCTTAAAGATAAGCAAGCACTGTAAGTGAGAGGGAATACGTCCTGGGTCCATAAGAGACAAGCAGCAATTCTCTGAACTGTTGGGTAGGTGAAGGGCTGTTGGCAAAGACGTTTATATGACAGGGAAATATTTTCTATTTACCAGTATCTATGTGCTCAACCAGCCTGTGTCTGAATGACAGCTCTTTTAATGCATAGAGATGAATGCAATTCATACAGGAAATTCAGTCTAGCTACTGGAGAGGCATCAACAACATGTTGATCTACAATCCTGTGACTATGCACTTAAAGCACATATGTGGCTTGACCTTGATGCAGGGGGCTAGGCTGGACTTGGAAATTATAGGTGGACTTGGAACATTTAAGCGAGGCATCAGGGGCTCAGTAGTCCGCAGCAATGTTCCTGTGCAAACCTGCACTAGGAATCCGTCAATTTTGACTATTGTTAAAGAGCTAAAATATTTGAGAGTATATATAAGCTGATGTAAGCTTTGTTTGGACTAATTAGAATTGATGCTAAGCTGTTTTCTGTTCCCAGTTGTGTACAGGGCGTTCTGGTATACCAATATTTTAGTGCCATTAAAGTAGGTTACATATATACCTGTAAGCAGCAATACCAGGGCACAGGTCTTAATACATTTGTTATAAATATGTCTGTGATCAGAGCACTGCATATGGATGAACCAGATAAGCAATATACCCTATGATGCTTTGGTGCTTGGCTGCAAAGCCTCTGTTGTAGACTATATTTTTTACAGAGAAACACACTTGCTTATCTTTCTAACATGACCAAGTTAATCCTTTAGAATGATTCCTCTTTTCAGGCTGGTAATCTAATAGTATGTTTAGGTTTGTAAAACCTTTCTTATTGCATACACCTGCAATCTGAAAACAAGATGTTACAGCTCCACATTTATAGTATAAAAAATTGTTTATGTACGGATAAACCCCTTAAAGATTTACAATTGTACATCTGTTACATATTGTTTTATTCATTGCCATATACTTACAGCTGTGCCCTGGAAAAGGGTCTGGAGAATCGGTAACAGAATCCTACAGCTATGGTTAAATATAGCTATAGCATATGGTAGAGTGCTTGGCATTTTCATACACAACTTGTAATATACAAGCGTGTAGTCCTAAACATGACATCTGACCGGAGAACTGATGGCTCTGTCCAAGAATACTGCACATGTGGTGTTATTCTGCTATTGTTCAAGCCAGGCAAGTAAGTAGAACACTGCTACATTAAATTGGTCTCAGTGGACACATAAAGCTGGCCATACACCTTACAATTATCTGCAGATTTTCTGTGGTCAGATGGAAAAAGTGCAACAGATTGGCCCAGGTGGAGATTACTCCATCCACACAGTTAAGTGTAGATGGAGGAATCTGTTGCACCTTTTACATCTGACCACAGAAAATCTGCAGATAATTGTAAGGTGTATGGCCAGCTTAAGGGTGCCCACAGACCTTACGATAATCGTACGATAATCGCGGGAAATCCCGTGATCGTACGATTATTGTAAGGTGTGTGGAAGCCGTGCGACCTCTACTACTGTAAGGTCGCATGACTTTTAACTTACGAACATGTTCGAAAACCCGCCGAGCATGTTCGTAACATAAAAGGCGGATGGGCCGGTGTGCGCAAGCACACACTGCACGTTCGGCATTGCGGTCATCGGAAGCCCGCCCCTCAGGTGGGCGCGGCTTGCGATCATCGCAAGTATTATCTGCCTGTCCAAGATAGGCAAATTGTACGTTTTTTAAGTACCTTACAACCTTCGCAAGACTTTTGTCTTGCGAAGGTTGTAAGGTACTTAAAAAAACTGGTTGTAAGGTGTGTGCCCAGCATAAGGCTTATGATATTCAGTCAGTGTGCTTATGATATTCAGTCCATTGGAAACACAAGGAAGATCCTGGGAATTAAAGAGGCAAGTGCTAAACACCCAGGGTATGATACCTCACTTATCATTGAAGAATTGGTCCCTGCACACATATGACTTTTTACGGTGTCACAGTAACAGATAACCACAAGTCATAATCATGATTTTGCTGCTGAATATTTTTTTCTCGGGTGTTCTATTGCTATAATCCATGCATACATATTTTTTTTTAAATGCACAATATTTGTTTTCTGATAGGTTACTTATACATAATTATTTGCACTAATCTACAGAACATGTTGTGATCTGGTTCCATATCCCCATACAAAAAAAATCAAAATGAGCTTACACTCTAATTAAATTTCCCCCCTTTTGTGGCCCCATCAATACTTCTAAAATAAAAGAGCTTAAAGTGTATCCAAAGCCAAAGCCTCTTTTAGGTTTTTATTGTTATCTGTGTCCTCAATAGGGAGATTTACTCCCTGAAATTATTTTTTCTGATGACCACAGTCACGGGGACTGAAAGTGAGGGAAGATTTAACACCAGAAAAGGAGTAGAGGAGAAATCTTCCAACAAGGTCAACAAAAATAATAAAGACAAAAAAAAGCTAAGGGGAAGATTGGAGGAAGGAGTTAATTAAGGCTATAACTAGGAGTTAATCAGGAGTCAAACAAGAAAGAAATGTATTTTGAAAATGGCAAAGAAACATTCCTATTAGACTAAAACTGACTACTGTAAAGACTTTGCCAGTTCAGCTAATAAAAGAGTACTTTGAAGACATTCATTCATTAGTTATACTGTGTTTGAAGCTGATCTACTGAAGAAGTCTCTGAAAAAAAAAGGAAGAAAAGTTTGGTCAAACACACAGATCTCTTTTGACTGTCAATAAGTAGCCCTGAAAATTAAATCCCTGTTTGATATCACCTTTCAAAACATGAATGGGAACAGGATCACTTTCCTTATATCGCACATTGACTTCCAGGTGAACTCCACATGTACCCATGGGAAAGCTGTTTATCTTAGATCTAATGTAGTCTGAACATCATGCAGCTTTCAATACTTGTTTTAATTAAGTTGTTACTGCTTGCCACATTTAACAGACATAAGGTGGTTATTTGGATGGGCTATAATACTGACTTATGCGCATACTTATTGTGTTGTATGACTTTATTTATTGCTTAGATAGAGCGGGGGAATATTTGTTACATTTTATAAATAAGTAGCCAAATAAACTTTTGGCAACTGCTTCATTAAAGTATTCAAATGAACATTGCGAGAGAAATAAGAACATAAACCACGATTTGAGTATATTGAGCACAACATACCTGCTAAGTGCCCAATGTACCTCCAATAGCCCAAAGCATAACATTCAAAATATTAACAACCACTTACAAAGCGATCCACAACTCTGCCCCAGGTTACATTTCCAACCTTGTCTCAAAGTATCACCCTAACTGTCCCCTCTGCTCCTCCCAAGACCTCCTGCTCTCTAGCTCCCTAATTAACTCCTCCCATGCTCGCCTCCAGGATTTCTCTAGAGTTTCTCCCATTCTTTGGAACTCCTTACCCCAACCTGTCCTTCTATCTCCCACTCTTACTGCCTTTCGGCGATCACTAAAGACTCATCTCTTTAGGGGAGCCTATCACACTTCAAACTAACCACTGAACTCTTTCTCAAACAATTCATCCCCACACAGCTACCTCTCCATGTTTCACTTGCCCCTCCCTCTTAGATTGTAAGCCCTCACGGGCAGGGCCCCCTCTTGTGTTGAATTGTATTGACATTTTTAATGTCTTCCCTATATTGTATCATCCCTCAGCTACAATAAAGCATACTCCAATGAGAACCTCGATATTGCACTGTACTCAAAACAGAAAAACGCCACCCAGGTGAAGTTTGTCTAAGGGAGCACAACTCAACAAGGTATGTACTTCAAATGTACTGTATATGAATACTATGAATTAGGGATTCACTGATACCGGCTTTTCGGTATCAAGTACGAGTACCGATATTTCTTTATCCCGCTACTCGCCGATACTGAATAGTAATACCGATACTGGAAGTCCCATTAAGGAAACCAGGCAGCGTGTAATAACTTGCCATCCGGGTTCCTGATTCGCTGGGAAGCCAGGCGGCGTGTAATGACACCAGGTGACAAGAAAGCATAGAGTCGGCTTTCTGGCCAATCATGAATCCGGGGGGCGGGTAAAGACTCGCCACCCGACTTCTTGATTGGCCAGCTTCCCAACCAATAAGTCATTACACGCCGTCTGGCTTCCTGATTGGCCGGGAAGCCGTCTCTGAGACTTCCAGTATCGGTATTACTATTCAGTATCGGCGAGTACCGAAAAAAATAAAATATCGGTACTTGCACTTGATACCAAAAAGCCGGTATCGGTGCATCCCTAATTCATAGTATTCATATACATTTGAAGTACATACCTTGTTGAGGTGTGTTCTTCTAGAAAAACTTCATCTGGGTGGCTTTTTCTGTTTTGAGTATGGTACAATATTGAGTTTCTCATTGGAGTATGCTTTATTGTAGTTGAGGGATGATTTGAACTAAATTTTATTATGTGAGATTTTACTTCTATGTAATAATAAAGATTGTATTTTTATCTTTTTATATTAGTCTGGACTTGAGTGATGTAACTAAAATCCCCAATCAATTTGTTATCTTTTTTAATAATTAACACATATTTTCCAGGACCATCATATTGTAGGCAAAACACAGTGGGTGCAATGATGCAGTAGTGAAATGACCCACTTATTATTATTATTATTATTACTACCCTAAAAGCCCCAATCAATGTGTTATCTTTTTTTACTCTATAATAGCCAGGGTGTGGTACTATTATAGCTTGAACAGGTATGCCTGTGTCCCCTGTTATTTTCCCCTGATATTTTCACTCATTTCATGTCCTGGGACAACATTGTTACCACTGAAAAGTAGTGAATGTAAATTACTCGGCACGTACAGTGTACGTGGCCAGTCATATAGCCACTTTGTGACGGGACGTACACTGTACGTCTCCCGTCACTAAGGGGTTAATTGAGCCACTTGAGACCCTGTAGAGCCCACCATAGACCCCCACAGCGCCCACCTGAGATCCTGCAGAGCCCATCTGAGAGTGACCCTGCAGAGCCCACCAGAGACCCTGCACAGCCCACCTGAGACCCCACACAGCCCACCTGAGAGTGACCCCGCAGAGCCTATCTGAGACCCGTCACATACCAGAGACCCTGCAAAGCCTACCTGAGAGTGACGCTGCAGAGCCCACCAGAGACCCCGCAGAGCCCACCTGAGACCCCGCATAGCCCACCTGAGAATGACCTTGCAGAGCCCACCATAGACTATTTATGGTGGGCTCTGCAGGGTCTAGGTTGGGCTGGTCGGGGTCCCTTTCCCTGCACTCCTCTTACCTGTCACCCCCGAGCCGCTTGCTGCTGGGCCCCAGCATTACAGCAGCATTAAGGATCTGTTATGTCATTTAGCAGTAGTATGGTTTCCCCTGCTAAATAACAGACATGCAGCTGAAGTTTGTTTACAATATCATTTGGAGGTTCGAGTGGGCGATCCGGCTAAAGTGCATACAAACTGGACTGTGTTCGAGTTGAACTGCAGACAGACAGACTGGGTTCGAGTTGAACTGCAGACAGACATACTGCTTTTGAATTGAACCCGAAGCTCTTGGTAAGTTCACCTGAAAGAGCTGTCGGCATTCTTTCTGTAATAAACTTTGTGCAGTACAGTTTTAAAACACGTAGTGTCAGTAACTAACTTCCATAACCCAATATTACCGCTGCTTCACAGCAGCACTAGAGAGAATGGCGGGTGCACACAGGCCGAGCCAATCTTGCTTCCACATCCATAGTCACTCACAGAAAAAAAAGTCAGTCTGCACACCGCAAAATTCGCTGTAGAATTTATTGTAGCACACTGTTAAACATCATCCTGCCATGGATCCCCTTCACTCTAACATGTTTCACCCAACAATAATAATAAATAATAAATCATAGAGACAATAAATTCTTCCACAAAGTCTACTGACTATGGAATGTCAGTGATCATTTGTGTTATGCCATTTCTGTTTCTGATACAGAGAAAGATCTTGATCAATAGAAGGATAGATAAACTGACAGACAGTTCAAAAAGATAGATAGATAGATAGATAGATAGATAGATAGATAGATAGATAGATAGATAGATAGATAGATAGAGTTGAAAGATGTAGACGAGAGAGGTAGAGAGATACACTACAGCTGTGTTTGTAGAGGAATGTAATTATTTTCTGTTGATGTATGCACATCACATTCACACTCTAGCTGCATAATAAAACGCAGACTATCAGAATAATACATTCCATTTTTTTCTGTATTTGCCAGCAATGACTGCTATGTGCTGTCTGTATGAGACATCAATGACATATTCTGACATGTTTTCTTGGACTGTCAAAGCCTCAACTGAAAGAACAGCTTCAATTATGCATCCTTTCTAGGCTAGAGAAACCTGAAAATCTTTCTTCCCTTCATTTTATAGCATCTTCCCTATTATTAGAAGTGGCAGCAGTCATTGGTTTACCAATGGAATATAAAGTGCTACTTATTTAAGGCGTGTTGGCTCTGTTTTGTTACCTCTGTGTATCAGTGGTTTTTGTGGGAGTAAAATGATGTAAAAAAATTTCATTTTCTTAAAGTTGCATTGTTAATTTCTTTTGTAAAGAAATTAACAATGCATTGTGAATACATTCTGTTCTAGGAAGTCTTCACTGTGCTTTAATAAAGATTGAATGAATTACATGGATGTATTTAGCCAGGAATTAGAAAATTGTTGCATAAATAGATTATCTTGGAAGGTTAATGGCTGCGTTTCTTTGTCCACCCCCTTTTACCTTAAATTGCTTATTTATAAGAGGGCTTCATATGAATACTGAAAGATCAGGGACTGATTCACTTTCATATCTCTCCACTTGTAATCTTTTGTAACTGACTGGCAACAATATGGAGGTTTTACATTCCAGTGCATTTACCATGTATATGTCTATATGTGTACATGTTGCTACACAAAAAGATCTGCAGCGTTATGTTTTTTACCAAAGTAATTTTATTAAAAAGTAGGAAGATTAAATAACAATATTATAAGAAACAGTGCACAGCTCAAGTATGGCACATCCAAGAAATGTTTTTCATTATTTTATAAGGTATTGGGATACTTAGATCACAATAGTAACATCATTTATAATCAAACAAACAGAAAAAGCTGTCACAATAGTCTAAGGACTCCATTTGGGGGGTTAGCCTGCGTCCAATTCAAGTTATTCCGAGTACATCCAAAAGGAGATATGAGAGTGTTCCTTTATAAGAAGTGATAAAGACTGTATAGAAAAATACAGCAAAAAGAAAAAGCAGAAGCCATTTTCACTCTATTTAAAGATAATTTAAAGATACATAAGTACTATTCCAGTACTTACCTAGAACGAAGGGACTGATATATAAACCATAGCAATTAAAGTGACACCAAACTCAGCAGTTAAATCTTAAAAATGCATTAGAATATCTTAATTAATAATCATTTGTGAATTCAGGCTGACACTGTCCTTCCTTCTGGAGGGTGGCTAATATGGTTCCCCATGGTCCCTGTGTGTGTTGTAAAGTAGAATCCACTCCAAACTTGCTCCTGTGATGAACTATAATCTAACATTTACTTTACTAATTTGTATTGAGACTGTAGTCCAACATGGGAGTGAGCTTGGAGCGGTGGCTATTTTACAACACAGAGGAACCATGGGGAACAAAAGTAGCCATCCTCCAGAAGGAAGGACAGTTTCAGGCAGCAATTCGAAAATGATTTAGGCATCTACAGCTGAGTGATACACAAATAAGATGCATTTTTGTTAATAGTTAAGGTGCTTGAACGCATTTTGAAGATGTAACTCCTGAGTTTAGTGTCACTTTAAAGTATATCTAAACGCAAGAAATAAAACATTGAACATATTACAGCTAACCAGTAGTGATGGGCACGAAAAGGCCAGAGTTCGGTTCGAACACAAACTTTAGAACATCCAAAAAGTTTGCTATTCAAACTCAAAGCAAGTCAATGGGGGTAGAACGTTCAAAAACAATTGTCCCCTTTAAGAGGGCTTATGTGCATGTTATTTGGCCATAAAAGGGTATGGGGATTCAGGTACTGCCCTGTGGGACAGGAATCACTGAAAAAAACATTTTAAAAAAATACAGTTTTTAAAGGAGCAGTGATTTTAAATCGCTTAAAGGGTAACAATAAAAGTAAACAATTCCTACAATTTTTTTATTCTTAAAGCGAGCAGCTCCCCCTCCTAAACAATACCAGACCCTTTAGGTCTGATAAGAATGTTAGGAGGGACCAAATTTAAAAAGAAAAAAGCATGGGGTTCCCCCTCAAAGTCATACCAGACCCTTAAGGTCTGGTAGGAATATTGAGGAGGAATCCCACCCCCAAAATGGGGGGGGGGGAAACTTGGGGTTCCCCCTAAAATTCCATACCAGACCCTTGATCCGAGCATAGGCCTGGCAGGGCCGTAAAGGGGGACGGACGAGCGCACCCCCCCCCACACACATCAGGCCATATGGGTGCTTTTCCAGGGTCGCCCATGGAAAAGCACCCTGTCCCCATGCCGATGGGGACAAGGGCCTCTTCCCCACAAGCCCTAGGGCGTTGGTTGTGAAGGTCTGTGGGCAGAGGGGCTAATTCACATCGGGGTACCCCTTTAATACACCCAGATGCCGCTCCCCCTTGTGAATGAGTAAGGGGTACTTGTACCCCTACCCATTCGCTAAAGGGTTAAATAAAATATAAAGAGACCAGACTTTTAAAAAAAAACGTTATTTGTAAAACAAACAAAAGACATGTTTTTGACAACTCTTTTATTTAAAAACAAAAAAACCCCAAACATTGATCCATCGATGTAATCCAACGTCAATCACGATGTCCAGCGTTGTCCACGACGACGACAGCTCAACGAAATAAAAAACAAAACAATAAAAAAGAAATAGAAATAATAATTTTAAAAACCCGACAACCGCCGCCCCGTTCACTCACGACCAACACCAACCGCATAATGGCATTTTGACATACGCTGGTAACATATAAATATTTGGGCAGAGCTACCAGTGACAGCTAGCTCCGCCCAACTGTTTACAGTTGTAACAGGGTGAGCCATGATTGGGCAGAGTCATCATGACTTTGCCCAATTATGGTTCTCACTGTTCTCTGTGCCCTGATTGGGCAAAGCCTTTAGCCAATTAGGGCTTCACACGGCACATTGCCTTGTGGGGCGTTCAATGGTCGAACAGCCCACCGAACACCCTTATAATTCATGTGTTAATTCATAGTTCAGATGAGAACAATTGTGTTTTCTAACCTGCCCAGACTTAGCAAAATGGCTGAAATGAGGGACTGTGGTTTCACGGTTTTGTGTACCTAAGGCCAGCCTAAAATATCCAAAAGTAATGAAGCATTAGATGACTGCCTTCTGATAATAACAATGTGGGCATAATCAGATGGCAATCAACATGACTATGGGCAAAATCAGACATCAGCACATACCCTGGCCAGTACATCTCAAGGGACAAGTACTGTATATTGGCCAGTTTTGATTTAAAGGCCTATGACTAGTGTTCCCTTAAGGTTTTCATTATTTAGTAATGTTTTTCATTATTTAGATATTTATGATTATTTAAATACCAACCCTTTAAAAAAGCATGCCGATGGATTCTGTAGTAAACATTTTTCACTATTATTAGCTATAATTGATTTCTTATGGCACACAGAGAAAAATATACTTTTTCTTTTGATTATTTGGCCATATTTGTCCATAGGTTCCATAGCATACTACATGTGGTAATACCGGTATTCTTTATTGTCTGCCCTGCTTAAAGGCTAGAGATATGTCTTGAGCCATGATAGATGGCTGGTGGTGGAATTCCCTGCTGTAAGCCATTGGCACGAGTAACCATTATGTTCCAATTTCTCAAATAAATTATGTTTGCGTTTACAGTTAGGAATACCCTTGGGCGCTGCAATGAATGTCCTGAACACAAAGGTCACCATACAAATTTAAATATACAGTTTTGACTTAATTACCGAAACATTGCAAAAGCAGCATTACTCACAGGTTCTAAAGTCTTTGAAATATATAAAGAAACAACAGCCCAGTCTTTCTGGATTAAACTAAACCATCCTGCATGGCTTGCAGATCTGATGAAATGGAGCCTCTCACAGCCAGGGACACCAGCAGGACATCCTGTTTCAGTTAAGAATGAGCCAACTTTCTCCCCCACCCAGTCATAAAACAAAGAAACCTGAGACGTAATCTCAGACAGAGGAGACTGTTCAGGCAGTGATTGTCACACTGGCAATATGCCAAGGTTAGTGTGCCAAACACACACACACAAAAAAGGGAGCGAGGGACTGGGAACTACTGGAAAGCTGCTAAATAGAACCTACAGGCAGGCCATTAAATCCTTTCTCCCTCATCTTAAAATATCTAAATTGCCCACAATGTTTTAGATGTATGTGAGAGTACTGTATATAAAGAAGTGGCCTACGGCATTTGACACACAGGTTAAGCAAACTCAAGGACATCTTGTTCAGGCTATCAAAGATATCCACAATACTGTTAAGAGCTCATGTCTGTGCACTTTAGAAGCTGAATAATTATGGACCACCCTAAAGATGGCAAAACTAAAGCATTTTCATGGTTTTCATTGAATGCATTCACATACATTTTTTTCAATATTAACACATTCAAACATATTAACTTGTTTTAACATACATTGCTAACCCTTTCAAAATGTATGCAAATGTGTATCTTTATGTAATGCATGTATTTTCAGTTAGTCATTAATAAACATTAATATGTGTTAACTTGGGTAATCACATCGCATTAAGTGGTCTTTTCAGTATATTTATTTGCTACATGAAATAAACATATAGCTTAAAGTAGAACAATAGAGAAATCATGACAATTTTCACTTTCTTCCATGAGGTGACCACACTTCTACACTCCACCTGAACAGGCCATACTCACTGTGTGTTCTTTGAGATAACAGTGTGATGCAGTGATGTCTGCGGTCACGCAGTGTAAATCCCCAGCAATATACTGACTCTCCCTCTCCTAGTAGCATGCTCATTCCCTGCTTAATCCCGTCCTGCACACAATGACCTGCCCATCACCACCCTCTTCCTCTGCCACACTATATTACAATAAAACCCACCCAAAGGACTTTCCATTGACATACCCACATAAACGCCCCACTATGAGGAAATGTCAAGAATTAGGTCACCAAAGACTGATCCTTAAAGGATTTGTATAGACATCACTCAAATTTACCCCCAATCCTCCCTCTCCCCCTGCAGATCATGTCTCAGCATTAATTAACTATTTTATATTGTTCCTGTAGTGACAAACAGCTTTTATTACTTTTAAGTAGATAGGAAACTGTTATAATACACAGTGATGATGCACCAAGAATTGCAGCAAGTCATGTGTCACCTTGCCAGGTTTTTACATTTCGGTTTTTTTGCTTAGTCACAAACTGCTTTCTACCTTCCCGTTATGGTTCCTGATCTCCCTGCCAGCCCGTGCACTGTAATAACAGTTAAGGAAGCCTGCATTCTTCCACTGGCACAGCCACCAGCCTTAGCCATAGATGGCTGCGAAACATTGCTGATGATATTTTCCACCCAGAGCTTTTTGAAAATTGAGATCTGAGCATAACTCAACAGAAGAGGAAACCTACCAAAAACACAAAGGATCAACACAATAGAAAAATCGGAACAAGGAAGTGAAAAAATGGCATTAGATAGGTTAATTGGTGGAGAAAGTAACCTGAAGTAAGTAAATCTTTGTGTCATCACTATTTTTACCACAGGAATCCTTCATATCCAGAAAATGTTGGAGTTATTCCATCCATAAATAGTTTTGAGGTTATTTGGTAATTTATCTCTTCAGAATTGTTTGCATTTAGCTAGACCTCCAAAAGTATGCCAAAGGATGGACAATGTCAAATAAATAAGAAATTCAGTGGCAACCAATCTGGCAATAATTGTTTTCTATTAGTTGGGTCAATTTACCTAATGTGGAGCCTAACATAAATACCCGACATTTGGCTTCAGCCCATTATTTTCTGTAATATGTAGGGAATAGTTCCTCTATATCACCAGACTGATTAAGTAAAACTGACCTTTTAAGACTCCAAGTCACAAAATAATTTAATTGTTGTTAATGTTACACAAAAGAACATAAATAAAAATAATGTCTAGAAAAATAAAGCAATAATATGATATACTGTAGCTGTGCAACTTATGGGTCATAAACCAGTCAACATCTCAACTCTAAGGAGTCATATATATTACAGAATAATATTCTTAGTTGTATCTGGTACTTATTAAAATGTATGACCAGGGTTTCGTATTTTAAAATATACTGTCATCCCTGTAAATCAGTAGAAAGTATATTTCTAGTCTTTGCTACCTTGTGGAAAATAGGGACCTTTTATTGGGACCTAATGAAGAGTATATTGTCATATTTCATGTGACTCAAAATAAATTATATTGCTAAGTTCCATGTGTCTATTGAAATATTTTTTTTGCCAAATTTGTGATCAAAGAGAGGTGTATTACCCATGCAAATATATTGGCAACTTCTGCCGTAGTTCCATGTGCACAATTTCTACCGTGTAATTATGCTGAATGTCAGAGTTATCTTTAATAATTAAATTCCACGCTGTGCACACTACAGTATGTTTTGTGATGTATGAGGTGTGACAATTTAAATCCCGGAATGGACTGGAAAAAAAAATGTTTGCTTACCTATACACCAGCAGCTGTTGTCACCTTCTAAAGTAGTCCCCTTTTGAAGTGATGCTCACTTCTAGATGACTGTGCGTGCAGTATATTTTTTGCGCCGTGAGGGATGTCCGGAATGTTATCAAATCTGTGTCCTTTTAAGGCATTTTTTACATTTTGGAAACAGCTAAAAGTCGCAGGGTTATTCCCCTATATCAGGGGAATAAGGTGGTTGGTCAAGTTTCAGGATGGATTTCTGGGCCAGGAACTCGCGCAAACTTAACGCATCATGTGCAGGGGCATTGTCATGGTGGAGAATCCATTTGTCAGGCCAGAGTTCTGGTCTATTCCTCTGAACAGATTCCCGTAACCTTTTCAGAAATTCCAGGTAACAATGTTGTTTGACCATTGTAACATGTTCTATGAACTATCCCCTTGTGATTAAATAAACATACCAGCATAGTTATGAACTTAGGACGAGACGTGCGTGCTTTCTTCAGGCGAGGTGAATTGTTTGTTTTCCACTGCATGCTCTGGCGTTTTGTTTCCAGATCATACTGAATCTGCCTCTCCTTAAACTCCTGTGCCACTTAAACTCTCCTGTGCCTTTCAAAAACACTTGATTTCTTCATGGAATATTCACCATAAGCCTGTTGTAACAGAGTTAAAGTTTGACTCGCACTTTTGCCAATTTAACACAAAATTTGGTATTCCGCTGCTCTATATTCCTGTCACTCGTTTTCCACCAACAGTGCAATGCATACACGTTATTTTTTCTACTACTCCGTAAGGACTGAGTCAACTGGTCTGCGACCCAGGTGAGTGTAAGTTAGAACATGTGAGAACACGCTCGAGTGCGAATGGCTGTGTGACTCACCACCATAGTGCTATGCCGTGGACATTCCTGGAATTAAATTGTCACCTCGTATGTAATAAACTTCTACTGGGACAGTCCTTTGGAAGGTTAAACATGTTTTTAAAGTAAACCTATTCTCTGTGCCAACAATTAGGCTCCATTCACTTTAGTCTTTTTACAGTTTATTGCTGAACGCAAATGCAGGATTGGGGGTTTGGAGATGCAGGATACCCAAAGGCACAAATAGAGGACAGATTATTCTGAAATAGCAGCAAACACTTCAAGAGTGGCCTTCCGTGGAAAGCTGGTAGTAGGAGAGCCGCCAGACAAGTCTATGAACCTGTACAAGCAGTCACATACATTCTCTTTCAGAAATCTGACATTTGTTCTCTGTGAACAGACAAGGTGACTGAGCTTCTCTGTGACACTTGTTGTCAAGAAAATCTTTCTCCAGCAGAGCTCCAGCTTCAACTTTGGTCTTGGGCCTTCAGCACATGCTTCAGAGTAGGGGCAAGGCCCAGTCAGGAAACCTTCACACAGGCATCCTCCTAGGTAGAGGCCCCAGGAGAAAGATGGTTCTAAAAAGGTGCTCCCAAACATTTATAATCTCACCAAATTCTACCTCTGAACATAATTCTGCAGAGCTCTCAAAAGATAAATAATAGCTCAGGCTGTCTACTGCCTAGCAACCAATACACACAACTGCACAGGGCATGGTCCCTACTTAAATATTCTGAACAAGCAGTAAAATCACTTTAAAACAGCCATCATTCACCTCTGTAGCTGTAGGCTTGGGGAAAAAACTCTTCATCGTTCAGAGGCACTAAAATCTTCTATTACAGCAGGATTTTTGGCAGCCTGCCAGCCCTCTAATGTAAACACACAGCAGGTGAATCTAAAATGTTAGAAGACAACTGTAAATACATATAAAAACAAAAAATTACAGGGCTAAAACAAAGGAGCCTATTCACTAAGCTGCCGAGGGCAGCCGAGTGAACAACCGACCCCAAGTGAAGTGAGCCGAACACTGTTCGGCTATTCACTTCAGGCTTGTACGGCTGATTTCAGCCATATATCGGCTGAAATCAGCCGTACATCGGCTTGGTTCGCATGGCTTTGGGTCGGCCGAA
>NW_017306524.1:1551026-1583316 GCF_000935625.1 Nanorana parkeri | reverse complement strand
GCCGAACATGCTTAGCATGTTCGGCCGACCCGAAGTTCAGAAGGAGTTCGACTCAGCCGATCCAACATCTGGATCGGCTGAGCCGAACCTCCGGCAAGCTACTCGCTGCTGTTCGGACTATTCTTATAGATGCTGAACATAAGTGAGTGAATAGCTGAATGCAGCTGTTCTGCTCGGTCCCTCAGAGGGAACGAGCAGAACAGAAAACTAGTTTAAAAAGTACAAAAAAATAAATAGAAAACGATTGTGCGGAGCTAGCAATGACAGCTAGCTCCGCCCAACAGTTTTCTATTGTGCGGCGGTTCTGCTGCCATAAAAAAATAAAAAAAATAAAAACCCTCCCGGGCGATCTGGGAGTCTCGCACTCCCGGCCACCCAGGAGAGAAACACATGTGAAAACCAATGATTGCCTATGGGCATGGTTCCCACCTGGGTGTTTTACAGCGCGTAGGAACGCGCTGCAAAACGCCCTACGCCCAAAGAAGTACAGGCGCTTCTTTGGGGCCTATTTGCCGCGCGTATCCATTGGGATACAGCCAGGTAGCCCTCAGAAACGCGTGTTTGTCGAGCATTTCTTTTACCGTGATAAAAACGTGCAACAAACGCGCATATTCGATAAGCCTAGGTGTGAACCCAGCCTGAGTGTAAGAGCAGTTGTTCACTGTGAACAAAGTAATGTATAGTAACAAAGCTGTCCTTTCACATCTTGAATTTAGCAAGAAAGTACAATTTTTAGCAGAGTGGTGGTCTCTATAGAAATCTGTTTCACTTCTCCATGACAAATATTCATGTGTGTAAGAGATTCATGCACCAATTGGAACCATGTGCATGAAGTTGTCACTTCATGCACATGGAAACATGATGTGGGGCGGCACTGAGGCCTGAATGCCCATACTGCTAACTCCTCTTTGCATGTTCAGCCCCTGAGCTAAAGAGCGTGGGAGGGAGGAGTGTCAGGCGGTGCATGGCTCTGTTAGTCCAACATGACATTGTTCTTACTAACCTCCAGTTTTCTTAACTACAATATTTGTTAATTAATCATTTGCAGCTATAACGACTTAGTAAAGTGTTGAAAATAAGAACTTTATGAATTTGTTGTACAATTTGTTGTGAAAAATAACCATAGAGCTATCGCAAATCTTTAATGAATTTGGCGCAAGCATTCCATATACAGCTATGATGACAGAAATGTATTTGAAAGACTTCACTGAATCGCCCCCATTGTGCTTGAAAGTCAGAGCATTATGGATTATTTATTATCTATACTCATATACGGTAAAAACATTCCATAAAGTTCAATGAGAAATAGGAACAGGAATAGCTGTAAGAAACCCAAACAGGCACAACGAAAACATAATTCTTTTAGAGAGATTTCTGCTGGAATATAGACCCAAGACATCCTATATGTCTCAGCATTAACTAAGCCAGACATTATAATACCATAGAAATAGAATTTACATTTACCAAAAAATTAAGACATGTACCTATACTGGTAGTCTTTAATTTAATAGAATATGTGGTTATAGACAGTACAATTTCTTTAGTACTATTAAAAGCTGCTTAAAGGATCTCATAAGAATGAACATTTCACTTGAGTAAGCATCGTTGAAATCAGCATATTTACCAGAGCAAAGCACTATAAAAGGTTGTGGGTAAGCAATGGCATAGACAAGGAAAGCAGGTTTAGTAACATGTATGCACATTTTTACGTATTTCTACATTATATCGGTGTCATGTAATAACACCACAACATTACTTACTGCACTGCCCTGCGCAACGCTTTTAACCTCAGCTGGCCAGACCATTTTTGCAATGTTACTCCTTTTTTAATTTTCTACTGCTGCTTTTAGCTTTTGTAAAAAGACCTCCAAACCATACATTTTCTGAAAGCACAGGCCCAGTAGAATAAAAAGGTGCTACTAATTTTGTAGGCCCTGGGATAATTGTGCAAATGTTTATCAAATCAATAATAAACCAATAAAAATACACAATTAAATAGATAAAAACACACTAGTGTCAGTCAGTCAGTATCAGCGCACAGTAAAAACAACCCATAATTTACAAGATTCTGACTAAATTAAAAAGATAAAACAGTATTGAGTTAATAAATAACAAATATTAGTCCATTTTAAACAGCGCCTTTTTACAAACCTGTAAAAAAAACAATGGAACACAAAACTGTAAATATGCAACTTATGTTAAAAATCTGTGCTCTGGTAAAGCCTGATCTGCAGTGCTGTTTGTGCACTCTGTCGGTATGTGTGCTATGATAAAATGATAGAATGAGGCAGGCATATATGGGGGGGGGGGGGGTTGTGTTGTGTTTTATTTATTTTTTAATTTTGATTTCTTTTAATTTTTTTATCTATTTTTTACAGGGGGGTGGGGGCTTTGGGAAAAAAATCAGGGGTCTAAACAGACCCCTGACAATGCCCTTTCCAAAAAGAGAAAGAGATAGAGGAATCAGAGTCCACAGTCTTTTTTCCTGCAACCCCTGTTATGAATAGAAAGCACTTAGTACAGAGGTTTTCTATTCATTAGCAATCTGGAGATAGTAAATATTTACTTTCAACCAGTCATGAATAGATAGAAGCCTCTGTAGTGAGTGCTCCTTTCCATTTAGAAACTCATGAATGAACAGGAAGTGATTCTCCTAAGCTGACAGCGGCTGTCTCCTCCTCTGCCCCCCGCCGGCTTCAGCGGTCCATTTCTCCTCAGATCCCCACTGCCTAAGCCCATACAGATGTTTGATTGGCTGAGTTGAAGTCCTTCTGCACTTCGGCTCAGCAGAGCATGTTCGGCTGAAGGCAGCCGATGTACGGCTGATTTTAGCCGATGTATGGCTGAAATCAGCCGTACAAGGCTGAAGTGAATAGCCGAACAGCGTTCGGCTCACTTCACTTCGGCTCGGTTAATAACTCGGCTGCTTTCGGCAGCTAAGTGAATAACCCCCTAAATTTCTAGTAGCCACTCCACTAAAGGTGGTAGGGGCTACACCTGTAAATTAATAGTGTACATGCTCACCTTTCCTACTGCATGTGTTGCTAAATGCTGCTATGATCCTTAGAAATGGTACTCTGCAATTTGCCAGCAAAAGCTGAAACTTCCGAAAGGGGACCCAGGAGATCAAAACTCCAGAAAGTGTCACTTTCCCTGCAGATTTCAAGGAACCATCCCTCAGGATCAGAATGGCAACCGCAACCATGTTTCGCGTTGAGTGATTCGGCGAAGGAGCGGCGATTGTGCACGAAAACCCACGAATAGCTGCGCATTCTCTGCTCAGATGTGAAACAGGCCTTAGATCTCACACTGCAGCTATACAGCTATGAAGCTGTAGACACAGGAGTGCAGAGGCAGTATCTCATACTCACATAAAAGCACTGTTTTTCAGGAGCAAATTCAAAACAAAAGACTATAGTCTTTTGGCATATCAAATTTTCACTTTTTTTTAAATTCATGTTCACTTCAAAATAAACTTGTATTACAAAAAATATGGTGTCTGCCATTGTTGACCTGTCTTCAAGTTCTAGTTGCTTGGCTGCTATTCTGACCCCATCATTTAATCCATCTGATCATTGATAGTGTCAAATTGATGATCAATTTTGACCACAGAGACGCAAAAATTCGAAAGAGTATGTTGAAAACATTTTCTTGATCGAACGAAACTCAGTAAATGTGTTTTTTGTTCAGAAAACAAAATGTTAATTGCAAACAAGAATCAAAAGAAATTTCAAAAGACAATCACCAAATCTCTGATGGTATTATTATCAAATTATTATTATTATGTAGTATTATTATGGATAATATGCTCTGCTCTAAAATGCTCTGAGGGGATTTTTTGTATGAACTTTCATTCAACAATCTACCCATGTATACCCTACTTTAGTCAACTAGCATTTTCAGAAAGGAAAGTCAATGGCACCTCCATATTTCTTGTGACAGGTTTCCGATAAAAACATTATTATAAGTAAATATCATGTATCAGTATTATGGCATTTTCTACTTCACCAGCTTTGTTGCTTTCTCAGTGCTTAAAAGCTTCAGAAGAAAGTGGCATACCCTTATCTATGGAAAACAGTACAGTTGACAAACAGAACGACCCGACTTGAACACTTTTTATCCACATCAAAGGTCCTTTGCCACTCTTATCCATAGCTGAATGATGAACTGCAACATAGTAACTCAAGCAGCCACAAAAGCCACAGGTGTGCACCACATGAGTAGGTGAAAATGCGATTCCGGGAAGCAAGATGACAATTCAGTGCTCATATCGCATTCATCTTCCATTGTAGTAAAACATCTGTTCTCAATCAAGTTTGAATTTCCTGTTTCACGAGCACAGTTCACTCTGTGTTTATCTTCTTTTACCTTTTCTTTGTAAATAATTGCAAAACCCTTTATTTTAAAGATATTATAAGTGACAATGAAATACAAACATATTCCTTTAAACTTTGGAATCAAACAGCATGCTATATAATGTACAGATTAATAAAGAGTAGCAGTCACAAGGTATTTTTTACATTAAAGAATAAGTAAATTGACTGCATATTTATCAATACATATAGGAAATTGTGCATACATTGACGCATCAGCTGTCGAAAATGAAAAGATGTGTGGTTGTATATAGACATGGCAAATTTATGCACATTTGTTGTTTCTTGACTATCATTGCACTTGTCTCTCAAATTTGAGCCTCAGGAATCAGTAAGTAGCAGTATAGGTAATGTTGCAAATGGAAAGAGTCCCGTATTCATTAAGCTTCAATAGCACGTTAGATGTGTTAAATAGCAATAAAAATAGATCTAAACCCTAGCTGCATATTTAAAAAAAGACTGAAATTACTAGTTAAATTACATTAGCATGGTTAAGCCTAACAAATATGGTAGTTAGGCCACTTCACCATTTCACCCATAACAAAACGAAAAAACATTAGTTGGCATACAGCACAACTCCAGTCAAAACATTTTATTTTGTTAAGGAAAAAAAAGGAAATTGGTAAAGCCTCTGTCCGGTTTTCATTGCCAGTTATCTCACTGTTGGGGAGAATTCCACTCACTTCCTGTAAGGACAGGAAGTGAGGGGCAGTCTCTCCAATAGGTACATTCTACTAAACACATTTTTAGTAGAATGGAGAAGAGCTTTGGCAACATTTTTATTATAATTTTACTTGCTTTCCCATTCTAAAAGTAAAGAGAAAAAAGGCTAAAGCCTTTAAGTCAATTATTAATAAAAATAAAACAAACACAGGAATGCACAAATTAATTTGTAAAGGAAATTAGTAAATTACAAAATTATGAAAATGTATTAAAAAGTTGTTGTCCGATGCATTAAATACAAACATGACTACAACTGAGAATGACAGACTTAGTTTAATTATAACACAATCTTATAATGTTTGGTTTGTTAACTCCCTATGTTCATTTTCTTTGAACCTTCTTAAGTTGTACATGTGCTTTCTATATTCCTGTAAATTTACTCTAATGTAATTGTTGATAACGCTATTATAGCACAGCTCCCCTATTAAGCGTCAGCTCCATTTTATTGGCCGTGTGGTAAACTAATGTGCAACTGAACCCTATATATTTTTTTGAAAATTATATTCATACGTTCATGTTTTCTGCATACATTGGCAATTGCAATATGTTTCTCATATTTTATTTTCTGCATGATATAATGGTAATCTTAAAAATTTAAAAGTGCTAAATACAAATTTGGTAAGAAAGTGTTTATGCTGCCTTTTTGAACCAACCATTAAAAGACTGCCAAATCATGTAAAGCTCTTTTTAAACTATAGAAGTTAATCAGTAAGCCTTTTCTATTTTCTGCTTGACCTTCGTGAGCAAACTCTACCTTACCATGACCAATGGATTACCCTTAACCAAAAGGAGTGGATTGATTCATTTGTGGCTTCTGTCACCAAGGCACAAAATAGCACTATATGTTGTAACGTAGATCAGAAATATTAGCTTTGAAATATTAGATGTGTTTGGAAATTAACAACCTCTAAGAACCAATGTTCAAAAGGCCTCATGTTAATCAGTCAGCTGATCTACATAATTTACCCATGCAGTCCTTCACACAGGGTGGTCTGGAGATGAGGCTCCTCTCAACAGGAAGCACAGGATATGTTGGATATGTTGTATCCTAAACCAGGACAAAGTTAGACTTTTTGTTACCGGCCATTTGGTCTCCGGTAGAAGAATGCTAAGACTCCAGGTACAATTAACAGCCTTGTGCTCAGAGTAGCCAGAGTTTCTTTTTACTTCAGAGTTAGACATGAGATACTCATGGCTGGAGGGTCTCTTTGGAAAGAGGGTCTCTTTGGAAAGAGACTAGAAGAGGATGAGGACTGCTGGGACATCTAGCTCTGAATGTGTGTTCCCTGATTTAGGGACTCTTGGGACTTGTAATGCCTTACTAGCTGTGAACTGTTGTGTGCTCGAACACTGAAGAGGCTCCACAGACCAGCTCTACAGAAAGCCTCCTGCCTTACCATCCCATGTGGATCCCTCTTCTGCGGAGTGACCTGATGCCTTAAGTGTGAGTCTGTTACCCCTTTGCTGTGCCTGGACCGCTGCCTGTGTCCCTGGACTCCAGTTGTGTTGTGCCCTGCGGCTGTTACCCCTTTGCTGTGCCTGGATTGCTGCCCTGTGTCCCTGGACTCCAGTTGTGTGGTGCCCTGCGGCTGTTACCCCTTTGCTGTGCCTGAATTGCTGCCCTGTGTCCTTGGACTCCGCCTGGATTGCTGCACTGTGTCCCTGGACTTTACCCTTGCTATCCCTTGCTGTTTAAGCCGTTTGTTTTGCCCGTATTGCTCCTACACTTGCCGTATCCTAAAGTTGAGAAGCCCTAATAAAGAACCCTCTGGTCAAGGGTCCTAAAAACCACTCTTGGTCTCTGTGTGTGTTCTGTGTCTCCCACATCCCCCGTCACATATGTAAAGTGTATATCAATGTTATTTATGTTGTTTGGTTTGATTAAAATGTGTTTCAGTAAATGTAATTATAGTGGTTCATTTTGCTGCTTTAGAGTTACTTGTGCTCCTTATTTTTATAGTGCCAATTTACCTATATGCTATGTCTCTAGTTTCCTTTGTGTTACCTTAACTGTTTCTAGAGAAACATAAACTATTATTGTTATCATTCTGGGCTGAAGTGGTCCTGAGTTGCACTCCCTTTTTTTGATTTATGGGTCTGGAAGATATAGGACATGTCTTCAGACCCATAACCCCTAAAAGGAGCTGGAAGTCCTGATGCTAAGACTCCCTCCAGCTTTAGCAGTTTTGCGATTCCATGCTAAAGTGCATCTAAACCCAAGAACAAAAATGTTATATTTTTCTGCTTACTAGTCCTTTAATGGGGTGGATGAATTACATTTCTTTCAGGCTAAGATGTTGCCTGCTGATCCTGATAGAAATTCAGTATCCTTGTATCCTCCTGTGTACTGAACTAAAAACTCATACAATGTTATCAGCTTTCCCAACTATCTTCTGTGAAATACAAAACTCCTACCTATCTAATGGAGATGGGGGGGGGGGGATTTGTGTTTGTAGTCCAAATCAGAAGATGGTAATACCCTCTTAAGTCAGGTACACAAAGTTTGAATTTTGTCCGGTTCCTGATAAACCGGCTGAAATTCGTACCATAGTTGCCGCTGTTGGCACTGTTCTACCCAGCATCCCTCAATCAGCTGATTGAAGGAGCCGGTAGGAAAGCCAATCAGCTGCATGCCCCATTCGGCCACCACTGTCAGAATACAATGCGAACAGCAGGGAATTCGTCTGTCAACACTTGTAATCGTAGATGGAGGAATCTTTTCTATTTTTTTCATTCAGCCTGCAGGTTGAATGAAAAGATAGAGCCTTGTATACCCCACTTAAGACGGTGGTCACCAGAGCAAGTATGCTCTTTATATTATCCACTTGCTGTTCCTGTCTTGATGGCAACACAAAATTATGGCTTTTTCTTCACTTTTAGCCCTGGTGACAATGGGCTGGTGAGAATGGTCACAAATTGAATGGGTGAATCTCTTTAACGGGGCATGAACATCAATTAGACCCAACAGGGATTTTAACCCCTAAACATTTTATCCAAAACTAGAGAGAATTGTTTTGCCTTTAAATCCATTTTAAGTAAACACAGGATGTTGGCAGGGTAGAATTCAGCACAGGAGCCCCCAAAAGCTATAAGAAAACATTGAGTAATTTAGTCCAAAAGTGTCCATTTTTGGGGGGGCTTTTTGAATTTTCAGCTTTCTATTTAAGATAATACATAAATGGAATATTTTAGCCAATGGTATATATACATTCTTTATTTGACAAGCCATAGTCAAGTTAATAATTAAAGCTGTAACAAAGCCCCTGGTATATAGAAAATATACCAGATTTATTTTTGTTCTGGAACATATTAGGCTTTTTTGCAATATAATCCCAGAAAAGCCCATAATAAAATTATGTATTCCTTTTAAACTCCTATATACCCCTTTCCATGTTTTCCGTGTCAAAATAACAGACAACTCTTGTGCCAGATCTAAATGGAGCTGTACTTCTCCTACTGTAGTGACATCATCTGTGCTTGTAAACTCTCTCAGATGGAATTGTGGGTGGCAGTAAGTACCAAGGCGGAATACAAATTAGCCTGTAGAAAATGGCATCAAGTTAGGTAAAGAACAAAAGCAAACGTACTTCAAAGGGGCTAGGAACAAGAAGACTCTGAGTATATTTTCCGCATAAGGATTTTACCAGGATTGGATAAACAGGTGACAGTGTGCACGGTTATTGGGTTCTCTATCTGCATTACACAGGAGAGGCTTTTGAACAAAAACAAAAACATTCATGATCAAAAACCTCTATTTCTTTGATACTGGGTTGTGCCATGACTGCTGCTCACAGCACATTGTTTCTGCTTATATTTCTCTTCAGTTCTTGTTGGGTTGTTATACATAAATTTAGGCCAGTGATTCCTCAAAGATTAGAAGCCCACTTTGGTTTCCTCATTGCTTATTATATTTCACACTGTTTCTGTTTGGTCACTCATGTGTGGCTGTCCTGTGAAGGGCTCGTGAACTAGCAAGCAGGCACTCTTTTCTAGCATAATCTTATAAATGTACATAAAAGAAAGGGAAGGCTAACAAGATTTTTTTTTCTCTTTTTCACACCGTGATACCACCTATTTATAGTTAATTGCACCATACAGAGAGAGAGTTAATGAACAGCCACAGCGGGGGATAGGTGGTAGCAGTGTGATGCAGAAAAGGGGGTGTTAGCTAGAGGGAGAAATGTGACAGGACATACTATGTAGTGAAATATATAACTTGTATTTAAAAGTCCGACATTTTGACGTGGAGCAGAATAGGTAAAATGGTACATTTTAATACCAGATTAGTTTTATAATATATTAGTGTATTCAGGGTGGGAGTCTCCATTTTGCATAAATATGTTCAATGTCCAGGCCCAGAGTAGTGCTGTAAATGCCTAAATCTCGCCAGATTTTTGCAGCAGTGGTTAACATTTATGTAGAAGGTGCTGATTTTCAAATCTTGCTTAGGTGAAGACAGCAACATACGTGTAAAAAGTAAAAGCTGATTCATACAATATTTATTAATATAATAATAAACTGTGCTGTTTACCAGTAAGGGAGTAATTTATAAACCGCTCACATAGCAAACAGCTATGCGAACTAGATTCGCAGCATTATGCGGGGCCATGAGTATAGGAATTCCCTATGCTCTTTGGCGCCATCTAGTGGCCATAATTTGCTGCAAAACACGCTTACATAGCTGTTCGTTATGTGAATGATTCATAAATCACCCCCTTAGATTTAGCTCAAAATGAACCAATTTTAGAATAAAATGGAAACTTGTCTCCAGGCAAAGCCAATTGCAATTGGAATACATAAATATATCAGCTGTTTTACCTTTGAAAACCACACAGGCGATGGACCTCCCTTTTTTTCTACTGACATTAAATAGTATAGTCTGATCCTCACTTTCTTGTCCCCAGCATTTAATTGCACAGTAAAGGAACAGACTGAGCATCTCATCCCTCTGCTAAGTCTGCTCTCTCCTGCAGTCAGCAGTTTACCCATCAGCACAATCCCATGCAGCTCATAGTACCCTTTCTAAGTCAGCTTGCTGCTTGAAACTTGCAAAACCTTACAAAAGGCTAATACTAAATTAAATTATATTTAAGCTGCATTAAAATGTAAAGTGTTTCTTGAATGAACACATTACTGAATTAGCTGTTTTTATATCTGGATTGTAGCTTAAAACCACATATAGTAAGTTTTTTACTTTATTTACTTTTTTCTTAATTTTTTTAGACTATACCAAGTCAGAATGAACCTGATGGTTTAAAGTGAATACATTTTTCTGGCTATTGAAAAGCACCCCTGGTGTAGAGGAAATGAGGATGATGTCAGAGAGACATCATCAGTATTTCCATGGAAACACAAGATGCAGTTGCCAGATTATTTTGTTGTGCAATACATCATGTTATTTTAACCATGGTTCATAAACACAGGCTGGTGTACATTATATGCCACATCTGCCTTTTTGTCTCAGCATGAATTTGCCTAACACATACATTATCCTGAGAGATACAAGTGTGTCCCATTGCTCAATAAAATTGTTAACAGATCAAGAAGGGACATTTATCAATTCTGTCTCACAGTAAACCAGGAGCAGTGAGACAGATCGTGCAACAGATTTATTACAAGGTTAAAGCTTTAGTCATAAATTCCTCACTTAGCTGCTCTAAAGTATCACTGAGCCAGAATAAAACCTGACCCTGATCACTTCTTAATTATGCATCTTTTTAGAGTGAAAATTGGTCTAATCTTTAGTGACGAATTTGTCGCAGACCTTTTTAAATCTTTCACAGTTTGCTGCCCAGAATTACAGACACAGGGGTCACAAAAACACAAGAAAGCCGAGAGCCAGCTTGATTTGCATCTATTTGTGTCTCTAATTTGCTTGATAAATGTCCCCTGTGGTGTAAGTTTTCATAGCTTGTTCACTGAAGGTAATGAAAGGGGTACAATTTAGAACTTACTCAGAGGTAATTTTCTGTGATTCTGTAGTCTTAATACAAGATATTTTAGTTTTACAGACTGGCCATATTTAGTGAGCAATGAGCAGGACACTACAAAATATAGATTTACTAACTGGAATAATAAAAGTAGAGATAGAATGACTCATGGTATCGTTAGAAATGTGCCTATAGTTGTCTGGCAGCATTCAAACCTCTACAAATTGGTAGGAGAGGACCTCTGACCTCAGTATAAAAGGTAAATTCAGTTCATACATGAGGGAGATGAAAAAGAGAGAAGCAGAATTGTATAGACAAAGTCCTCTCCAATAGCCGCAACCCTACAAGTTACTTGTAAACACCTTGGGAGCCAAAGAAGCAAATGAAAGCAGCAAGAACAGCATATGTGTACTACAATGTCCTCTCTCATGTGTCCAGCCAAGGGTAGAAAATAAGTCAGCTCTTATAAAAAGGTTGCTTTTCATAGCCATTGGGAGCCTGCTAATGCTAAATCTTAGTAGCTTGTTAAACTGTACAGCGTACAGAAAAAAAAGATTAAAGAAAGAATACAATCCATGTGAAGAAATGGCTGTGACTCCAAAGAAATAGATGATCTAAAGGAAGGAAGAGATTCCCTTTAATCTACAGACTCTCCATGCAATGCAAATGATCCCACATGCAGCTGGCATTGGCAGCCAGCCATCCTTCTGCCTATGAATAAAGTCAAAGGAACCAGCCTTTAAGTATAGACCTTAAAGGAGAGAGGGAAAAAAACAACAGAAAATACATTTTGGTTAACATTTCTTACTAGTAATGTTATCTATGTTTCTCCAATTTCTTGGAGATATTAAAAATAACAGTAAATGCTTTAACGTAAGATGGTCACAAATCTTGGCAATTCAATCTGACAAAAAAAATGCAAAGATTTTCAGTAAAGGCAACTGAATTGTCGTGAAGATCTGGGCTTTTCCTGTAAAATAAGAGTTTGGTTCCACCCCCATATGATCTCCCAAGCCTCCCTGTTGACCAAATTGCTGCTTGTCTCATAGAAAAACCAGGAGGTGGGTAAGGATTGGAAACAAGCTTGACCTTGACAGGTTTGGTCAATATTTGCCTGTAACTTCAGCTGCCTGTATCCCTGAAACTACGGATTAATTGGTAATGTGGTCTTTACTATGGATAGCCTCTGCTTATTTATTTTTTGATCTGTGACTTGCTTGATCTTGTGAGATTTACTTTAAATTCTATGAGGTTTAAGGACTTCTCCATTCTGATTCTTAGTTTTCTGAACCTGTAAAAGCAACTGTTCTGCACTGAGTTGGTCAGCTGCTGGCTGCAATGGGTAAATATGAAATATTCATATGTAGCTTGTAATATTTACCTGTTTGACAAGAAATAAATTTGTTTTTCAAAAATTAATTTGCTTGTACTGAGCAATGAAACTTATAAATAACACTATAAATGCTTCTGGGCCTACTGATGGAGTGGAACATTCATTTTCCAACATGAAAATAAAGACTAAAATGTATTGAGCAATGGTACCTTAATAAAAACAAGAGTAATATGTGTTTCTTTTACATGGGAAATTCTTAAGAAGAACCCCTTCCCCCTGTGTGCAGTAACAACTTTTACTTTATGTAAATTAGCTGGCTGTGTGGGCCAAAGATCCTTTGATGCTAGTCTCATCTGATTATACAGATTCGATTAGAAACCTGCTTCAAAATCTGGCATATTTCCTACAGCTTGAAACTTTTTCCAGTAGCTATGTGAGGATGTCTGCCAATAAGTTGTATAATAATGACAATTTCATTAATGCTCATGAATATTAAAACCTGGCTAGAAAATGGGTATTTTCATACCCTAAAGAAAAACTGTTTCTATCTTCTAATTTTTTTTGGAGTTAAACATCTGTTTAGAGTTTACAGTCTTAAAAGCATTATAGAAGCATCATATTGTATATATCAATATATACAGTATATTCAATGCTAGTGCAATCATTGTTTTATATAAAATACATTGTGTAGAGTTCAAAGAAAACTATAAATTCTACTTTATTGAATACCGTGCTTTCACTGTATTGTAAAATATAAGGACATTAACATGGACCCATAGTGTTTCTAATCAATGAATCCTCAGTACTTCGTTTTGTGCCTTCCAGAAGGAGGTACAGAATCCTAGAAACCCACAGCAGAGTTATAGCCAGTAGGTCATCTTGTACAGCTTAAATACATTACTAGGCACTACAGTAATGATAGGAAGCCTTCAAAGATAGAATGTCTTTTCCCTAGCACCTAACTCCTAGTAACTAAGCTTATTGTCTGCTGCTCCTAGGCCATACCATGCTATTATAACTGTAAAGCCTGGAAAAGCTGGCCTTTCATGAATTATTTTCAAATGGAGAGAAAGATTCATGGAAAGAAAAAAAAATAATGCCAAGATAATTTCATGGCGCACACAGATCTGACATAGCTCCCTTTCTTCCAGGGAGCTGTCAGTTTTCACCGTGCTAAAAATTTCTACGGTTGGTCTTACAGAAGGGATTAGTTCATCAAGAGGTGGTAGAGCTTAGCACTGTCTGCTACCCCAGGAAGTTTTATCTCATTGCTATGACGACTTGTTCCCCACTGAGATGTTTAGTTCATAAGGCTGCTAATTTACTCAGAAGAAGACATCTTAATAGGATCCTCCACAAAACTATTCTCCTTTGTCATGTTTTTTGTAAATGTATTTACTGCATTTCCTCAATGCATGTGTACAGATCTCTGAAGGGTAAACATTGCAACATGCAGAAGAACTACCATATAAAGCTGAACGTCACATTATATAACATTTTTAAACAATTTTTTTAACGTTAAAAAAAACCAATTACATTTACTTGTTTTGTATTTCGTATATGTTTTGTATATATTTTCCTTTCATAAACTATTATGTGCATGGCTAACAAATGTATTTGTTTTAAATTAGGTAAACATTGCATATACAATTTTCATATTTGCCCCTTGCAGCAGGTGATGCACTGAAAGTTATATACATGTACACATGCAAACCTGCACATGCAATAGGAAGCACAACCCATCCCTTTTGCAAGCTCATGTGTGTTAATATGGATTTTTAGGTAGTAACAGGCAGGTAGGAAGTAGTCAAGACTTCTGGGCTTTCTTAACAAGCCCAGTATGCTCTGCAAACAATTTATAAAATATATTGTAAGAATAAAGTTTTATACAAGAAAGTAAAATAAGAGATGCCTTTGTGAGCCTTTAAACATGAAACAGTTGCTCAAAACACATGATGATTTCTATTTAAATTGGAATATGTGTAAAGCTTGGCAATGCATGGCATAAAATCAGAAATCATGACTCACTACCCATCTCTATTGAAAACAGCTCAGTGACGTAATGCTATGGGTATTAACATCATTATAAATGAGATACCCTTATTTTTCAATATAAAACATGCTTGCCCATTAATCCTTTCTCTTGCTGTGATCAGTTCTTGCTTTGGAATGGTACAGGTGAAGATGCAAATTGAAAAAGTGGAAGTGGAGGGGCTTTTGTCATCACTAAATCTAACATATTTAACACACAATGTGAAACAATTATCAGACTTTCTTGTACCATTATTTCCTTGTATATTACAGTATACATTGTGTCTAATTAGTGTTCTTAGTGATATTAGTTTGGTATAAATTACAGCCACCAAAAAAGTTGATAGTTTAATCCTTCAGATGCTTAACTGGAATATAGGATTGTTTTATTGCTGTTATGTTAAATTAATTATATAGGGTTTAGTGTAGTGAAACAACCCAAACTGTGTAGATAATGTTTATTAAACAGTTTTCCTTATGCAGATTTATATCCTTGGAAGGGTAGACTGTAAAACAGCAGATATTTATGATTTATTTAGGTGAAATCAGACACACATCACACATGTGACATACTGCAAAAGAGCAACTTGGTTGACACCTGTCTGAGTATAAGTGTTTATCTGTATATCAGTGTGCTACAGAATAAAAGTAATGTGTATTATGATTTGATTCTGACAGCATGTATTCAAATGTCAATGCCCAGCTTATTAATAGATTTTGCTCAAACTTTGTTAAAGAGATTTATGGTAACTAGTGAAATAATTTGAAACAATTATATTCAGCTTTTGCAATGAAGGTCAGCAATGGATATGGCATGCTTTTTTAATGATATAGGAAAATCTCCCCAAAAAGCACACAGATATAAAAACTTGACAGAGATTTTTAGCTACCATTCTATGTTTCCTGATAACATATGTAGCTAATATTTGTAGACTGCTAGAATTGTTATGTTTAAAAAAAAAAGTAAAAAGTTACATACCACTTAAGGTTTTCCATCCCGCTACTACCCTCTTCCCATCACAGACCCGACTGACAGCCGACAATTTTCAGTCAACGGCTCCCGCACACTGCCCCAGTCTGCGCTGACTGTGACCGAGCTTCACGATCCACAGCCGCGGCCACAGCTGTTCAGCCTGCTTCTGACACCGCCGATTCTTTCCAACAACTACTTAGCCCTGGACTCACATAGCGGGCCACGGGCTGAGTCCCCATTCTCGTGGTTTCTCTCCCCCCCCTTTCCCCCTCGTCCACAGTCTCCTCTCCCTGTGTGGATGCACATCTTCCAGCACACCAGTTCCACACAGACTCCACGGATGACCCGATCCTTCACACCAGCCGTCCATCCTCTGGTCCCATGATTTAAAATGTAAGTGCTCATCCTTTTGTTTCCTCAGCTATTCATTGGTTTTTCGCCCTTTGCATCCATTGTCACATGATTTTCTCTGTCACCTTCCCTGGGTCGCTCGACCCGATTAGTCAGCCCACCTAGTGTTGCGCCCTTTTGGTTTTCTGTTTTTGGTTTGCATATCCACAGGCACTCCTCCTGGGTTTCAGGGCTGCACACTATTTAGGGTCACACATTTTTTACCCCCTCAGTATCACTACAAGAGCGCTGTTTGTACGATTTGTGTTTTTGTTATACCACTTAAGGTATAACCGATCTTTAGAGCATCTGCAGAGATAACTTCCATCTAACTTTGAAGCAAACATATTTTTTGTTTTTTACAGCTAAATGTTAGCAGGCTTCTCAAATTTGGTGCAGAAAGATAAGGAGCAGAATTCTTCCCAGATGTATGTATAGATGAAAGTAATGGTCTGCTAGTACCAGCTGCTTCGTTTCAGCTGAAATCTAAATAAAGCACGTTGATTGTCACCTACTGATGGACACAGCATGTTGTTTAAATATCTGCGGTTTTTGTCTGAATTTGTTTGAATTACTGGGAGAAAATGCTTCTTATATAGTTATAGATGGGTTTCAAACAAGAGAAACTGGTGACCTCTGTAAACCATCAGAAAGATAAAGAACTTTTCGCAGGCGTGGCTTTGTCTAGGTCTAGGCTGTATTTATTTTATCTTGACATGATCCTTGTTGTTTTAGTGTGGAAACACAATGAATATGATTAACATATACCCTTTCACCCTAGTTCACTTTCCTAGGTGATTTATAACCAGAAAAATATACAAACACAAAGGGCAAGTTGTTTTGCACAGTGTGAAAAATGTGCCTATAATCATGTCACACTTACCCTTTTAAAAGCCAGCTTAGTGCAAATATTTTTTAGCAGTTAATTGGGGCTTTACGTCTGACCCTTTTAGTGCTATTTCAGAGAGCCTTGGTGGGAGGTGACACTGTCCTAGACCACTGGGATCAGAAGGAGGAGGATCATGGGAAGTTATTAGGCTGCAACAACTCACCAAAATAGTGTATATTCCCTCCTCTACTTTATACATTCATATATGCATAGGTACCCACTTAATAGCAATGCATTGTGTATCCTTTAGTCAGTGCCTGGGACCAGCTCTGACTGTAAACAAGTGGGGATTAGTGGAGTGATTTCAGTCAAATTGATTTTACCACAGAATTATTATTATTATTATACAGGATTTATATAGCGCCAACAGTTTGTGCAGCGCTTTACAATATAAGGAAGACATTACAATCACAATACAATTCAAGACAAGATGGTAAGGAGGGCCCTGCCCCTGAAGGCTTACAATCTAAAAGGGAGGGACAAGTGATACATGAGCAGGTAGCTGTGTGGGGATGAATTGTTTGACAATGTGATGTTTGAATGTTTAGGTCAAGGTGGGATAGAATTACTGACTTTGCTGCTGTTGATGTTTTGCCAAAGCAGAAACTCTACGAGGTGTAAACAATTTGCAGAGCCATTAGTCCTGTGAAACTCTGCGAATGGATGGCGACAAAAACGGATGTTCTTAGTATGTCTTCCTTCCAAGTAGAATGTAATATCAGGAAAATACTGGATTATGGCAACTAGATGGCGCTGAGGCACAAAGGAAATATATACTTCTTTATCATACTTCTCAGTTCCATTTAGTGGCCATAACATTGTATTTTCCTGATATTACATTCAACTTGGAACTATACTAAAAATTCTTGATTTGCTTTCTTTTACACAGAACAAACGCTCACAGAGTTTTGCATGACAACTGGCTCTGAAAATTGTTTATAAATACACCTTTAAGTTTTGCTTATTGAGCTACATATGGCAAAATTTGTTTGAAAGATTTTCTCTTAAAACATTTTTTACTTGCCTTTTTTCAGTCTTGTTTTTTTTCCGTAAAATAAAAAATGAAATAATCAGGCTAATGGGGAAGGATGGCATGTTTGATATAAGAACAGGTTTAAAGGAGCTTCCTTAACTGTCAGCAGCCATTAAAAAAATTAAAAAGCCAAAACACCTTGACCATCTTGCCAAAATGGTAAATATGTGTAGAAATCTTAAAATTTTCACCTATATTTCCTGAAAATGAAAAGTCAGCTTCACTAATACCTAATATCCAGTAACAAATCACCCTCCTGATTGCATAACACCATTGCTTTGTGCACCTCGGTAGGCACATACAAATATTCACATGCACATAAATGACTTCTGATGACTCCCTCTGTAAATTTATATAAGGAGAGGGATATTATATAGGGAGGTGAGGCCAATACCCACTGTACCATTATGTAAAATCTTGCCTTCTATAAATTAAGCTTTTCCTAAAATTCTGTTTGCTATTGTTGTTTATCATAGCACTAAGTTTCTATTCATGTAAACTGTAGCGAAAATAATGATATTTGTAAATGTAAAAATAGGTGTCTTTTGAATTTCAAAACTTGTGAAAATGAAGTATAAAGCAGATCACAGTTACTTATTTACAGGCAGCAGAAGTCACCACAATGTAGCCAGACTCATTAAAAAAAATAGCAGCTTGCACCATCTGAATTCCTGAAATAGCAATGCATAGGATCTATGTGTAACAAACAGACAAGGAGGTGAAGTGCTTTTTTTTTTACCATTTAATTGTAGATTTACTGTCACATGTGTCATTCATTCACCAGGCAACATTAGCCCAATGTATAAAGTATATTCCCCATAGATTCCCTGCATAATTTGTCATGGGAACAGATATTCACTGATGTTCTGTAATAGCTGCTCTTCAATGGAATTGGAGGTTATCATATTAACAGCCCCACTTATAATAGGATAAATAATTTATTCCTTGCAATGTTTTTGACATTTCCAAGCCTGAGCTGTCAAATCAATGTATTGTATAATGGAACAGCAATAGTTATCTACAGAGACTTACTTCCATAGAGCTGAAACAGTGTTTTTAAGAATCTACATTGAGAGAGTAAATTTTACAGGTCTATTCACTAAAGGGTGAAGATATTGGAGAAGGCAGGAGAAGTGAACAATCTAGGACAAAATAGCCGATTTGGAAAAATTCTCCAATTCAGCTCACTTTTTTCAGTTCAGCTATGTTGTCTGAGATTGTTAACTTCTCCTGCCTTCTCTAAACTCTTCACCCTTTTGTGAATAGACCTTTTAATGTTTTTTCCTTTGTTTGCATTTTACATTGTTGCCATTCAGAAGTGTATTCAATTCTGCTCCTATCGCTACCAGTCTAGGACATCAGGCATTTAGGCTGGAATACTCATGTCAAGCAACATCCTCCCACATTGGTGCTTTAAGAGAGCAAATACGTGGCCACGTTCTCTGTGGTATACAGTAGACATGTGCGATTCGATTCGTTCTGAATCGAAATTCGGACGAAATTTCGGAAATTCGTGGATTCGGAGCATCCGAATTTCCGAAATGTACCATGTCCGAATTTATCCGAAAGCATCCGAATCAGAAATTTCGGATTCGGAATTTCGGATTCAGTACGAATTTCGTCCAACAGAAACTAAATTAGAAATTTACGATAATGACTTCAAAAAGAGGATTTCATAGCATGTGAATATAAAAACAAAACATTACTACATGTTCCTGTGCATGCACCATCAACATTTAAACAGATTTAAAAAATTAAGAAAAATGTTTTAATGTCCCTTTATTAGTGAAGACTAGAGCACAGCAACCAGAAATGTTAACTGTGCCATTCGTCCGTTCGCGCAAAACCCCAAATTTCGGAAATTCGTCCGAATGCCGAATCCAATCCGAATTACGAATCCGATCCGAATCCAAAACACAAAACGAAACACATACAGGACCCAATTTCGGAAATACGAAATAAACGAAATCCGAAACGAAACACATTTTTTGCGGCTGCACATGTCTAGTATACAGCTATATTAAAATCCAGAGATATATTCAAATTAGATTTTAATGTTCTACATTTTAAATTGTAAGCTCTCACGAGAAGCACCCTCCTTACCATCTTGTCTTGATTTGTATTGTAACTGTAATGTCTTCCTTATATTGTAGAGCGCTGGGCAAACTGTTGCCGCTATATAAATCCTGTATAATAATAATAATAATAATAATTCAGTACAGTTCACTAGTGCATCCAAGAATTGTTTCCCATAAGGTGTCATCCTCCTAGTTCTCCATACTGGGAGAAGGGGGATCCAAACATCTCTGGTTTTAAGATGTAGAGAACTTTTGGAAGGTGTCCCCCAGTTATCCCTGTGACTTGGATGGTAACTCTATATTTGGTATTAGTCCAAATATAGGCAATAATGCTGACACTACAGGTTTTTTTTAAGCAATTACATCATCTCAATTTCCTTGGGTGTTTAAATATTCGTGTTTACAAATTGACAGTCTTCAATAGCATTTCAACGGTGTTTTGTATTAGTATGTTTTATTTATTTCTGCTCCTTATATTACATCATTTATTTTGTAATTTAATGTTTATTATTTTTACCTGTAATGGGCACTTATTGTGCTCTATTCTGCATATAAATTGTTTTTAGTACACATCTACTGGTTTTATGACATTCGTTTCTTTGTACAGTGAGATATTATCAGGATTTTTCTTGTTTACCTACTTGAGTTAAAAGAATTGTACTTAATTTTAGTATGTTGCATGGGCTGATATAACTGACCGTGGTGGTGTTGGTAATGTAATCCTAGAACGTATTTCTTGTGCACACTTTTTGACTTCACTTTATATATAGTTTTTCTGCCATGTTAATGTTTGCTTTTATAAAAGTTTGTGTGATGTGACTGAATCTTCAGAATTGAATCATTTCCTCTGATTATATTGTACCTACAAAATTAATCTCAGATATATAATGCATATCCGTTAGTATTATAGGTTTTCGTTTTCCTCATCAAGCAGCACTTAGGCATAGACAACCGTTTCCCAGTGTGTTTTTTCTCTGGGAGGTCATATAATGCCAAGAGTTCTGTTTGCCAAAAGTTGGCAATGTGAGCATGTGCTATTAAATTTGGTGTCTTTAGTGTGGGAAAGGCTTAATACACCATACATCTTTTATTTTAGTTACATCACTCACGTTAAGTATGAGGAAGGTCAAAGTGAAACATGATCTGGAGTGCATGTTATTGACACTACAGCGTGTATTTGTACATCCTGTCACTAACTCTGTAAGGAGGCAGCACAGCCTGGAAAGCTTGGTGAGAATCACAGATAAGTAATGTGGCGGTAGGAACGTAGCGGCTTTATTAAGAGCATAGTGTGAAAGTGTTATTTCAGGCTGTCACAGTACAATGAAGCAGAGATACATGGCAAGGAGATCAGCACATAAGCTAAGTAGCTGGTATTTTAAATACATTGGTATGTGAAAGGCCCAGAGAAGGCAATCATGCTGGCCTGTAAATTGGTTTCCATTTCATTAAAGCAAGCCTAACACTACTTTAAATGAAATAAAATTCTCTTATTTGAAAGGATTGACAATCAATCTGCTGGAGCTGGAATCATATGTGAGCTTGTTTAAAGAAATGTCTGTATGTTCGTTCTCAAGTTATCCAAATTTTAATAAAGTTGTCAGCATAAGCCGATATCTCTCAATCGGTGGATTTAAAGGACATTGGAAGTTCAGTGAATGATGGTAATTCCATTTCCAATAATTTTTTCTGAACAGGATCTGGTATTGTTATCATAATATCACTCTAAAACATTCCCAGTTGTGATGGTATTTCAAATGACAAACTTCAATATTGACCATTAGAACTTTGATTTGTAACAGATAGTACCTCCTATTTATATGCCTAACATTCACATATTTGTGGTTTACAATACTTTCATTTTCTACATTATGTAAATGTTAATTCTCGTTCTGCAAGGGGACAAATGTAAAACATTACACATCATAAGACATAAGGGAAACACTTTCTACAGCACTGTTGCTATATATAGCAGTGTTTTAAATCAATGCTCTGCAAATGTACCTTTGTCTCACTATAATCATTTCTATGTTACCAAAGACCCTATGAATAAGCAGGATCTACAGGTGAAATGCGTGAGGACAAAACAAAAGTATCTTCTGTGAATGTGCCTGTGCATAGTTCTATACATGCAGACAGGGCAGCCATCAGAAATTTCGGGGCCCCTTACACGGCTTTAGGCTAGGTGGCGGGGAGCAGGTGCGGCGTAAAGCGTGCAGTGCGCGTGGAGCCGCAAAACAGGGGCAACTAATCGAAAGCTAACTAATCGATGATGGAAAATGTTGCAGCACCGACAGTTGTTGCAGCCTCGGTCCCATCAGTCTCTGTACAGAGGAGCTTACACTATAATGCCCCCCCGTCACATCAGTCTCTGTACTTAGCAGCTTACACTCTAATGTCCCCCCCCCCACAGTTACATTACCTGCTGGACGCAGGGCTTAGTAACCCACTGGACGCAGGGCTTCGTGACCCACTGGGCACTAGACATGTGCACCGGAAAAAAAATTGTTTAGTTTCATGTTGTTTTGATTCGAATTTTGCGTTATTTCGGGATTCGGACGAAATTCATTAGCGGTATTCGGTACGAATGTTAATTTCCGTTTCATGTTCGTATCGTTCGTTCCATTGCAGCAAAGTGACATTAAAATTTTTTTTTTAAATTGTCACTTTGCTGCAATGAAAATTCGTCCACAAACGAAAATGCGTACAGACGACCGCTAACGAAATTTCGTCCGGAAAACGAATTTTTCCAAAACGAATCGCACATGTCTATTGGACGCAGGGCTTAGGGTTAGTTCACACCGTAAGCAGTGTGCTCCGGTCCAATTATCACCAGAACGCACTGCCCGCATTGCGGCTGGCTCACTTTTTTGCCAGGCTGGAGCCACCGCTCTGGAATGCACATGCTTTCGGTGTGAACAAGGCCTAAATAAGCGACCACTGCTGGGCCCCAGCTTCGGGCCCCTCTCAGCCCTGGGCACCAGCTGCTTGCTGATACTGTCCTCTGCAAACACCCCCCCCCCAGTGGGCCCCCACCAAGCAGCTGGTGCCCAAGGCTGAATAGGGGGGATGGAAACCTATAAATTTAAAAAAATGCTATAGATTAACTTAACCTTACCCACAATACTGATGGTTCATTTTATGTTCACACCAGAAATATATTGACTCAAAACAAATCTGTGCCATAAACTATCAAAAACAAAAATGTGCATGCTGGGACAAGTGCAAGAAATGTGTCAAGTACACTAGACATGCTTTATGAATGTATATTTTGACTTCAGGTGGTTTTTATTCAATCTGTTATTGCTAGTAGGATATTACTATAGGCAAAGAACAATTTCCTTGAACTCAGGCATTTTTGTCTTTGTTAGGGATTAGACATGACACAGAATTTGATGTGATTCTATCATGCTAGACCCTTTAACAGTGGGAGAAGACAAATGTAAGAAGGTCAAGTGTTGCAACAACTTTGTCCGCTGTTTAAACTGTAGGAAGTTCCATAAGAATTATGGCTTTTTTAGAAGGCTCATCAACTTGATTTTACTTTGCCCTTTTATTATCTACACTTTTTCATCTGTGTGATCCATGTTAAATATAAGCAGGGATTCCCTTGGGAAAGTAAGGTCACATGTCTTGTATTTGACATTTTTTTTTTTCTTCTTCAGACTACATTTTATGTTACGCATGATTAATCTGTCGTTCAGATACGTCCTCTCTGGATATTATGTGGGTCATTACAATTTAGCTACTTTGCTGCGGTGAAATAAATCATCCAAAGACTTAAGATTTTTATGGCACAGAAAAAAGTGAGTGCATCTACAAAAGATGACACCAGGCCTGTGCATATATTCAGAGTTATTTCTTGAATTCATTATATCTACAGAAGTGTGTTGTTTAAACTAAATATGTTATAAAAGGTTAACTTGGGATTTATATTTACAGTTCCTTTAATTACAATTTGCTGATCCTTCATCCTATGCCAACTGATGTATCTAGAATTTCTAAAAGATTTGCATATAATGCTCAGGCAAGAACAGAACTGCAAGGAATTAACATAAAATGAAGTATATAGATTGGCACAAATTCTAAATCGGTGGACAGGCCCAAAACATATGAAATAAATCTGTATCGGAAGAGGAACATCTAGGACACATAGTTTGTGAACACAAACCTATCTTTTGAAGCTAACGTGGAGTATAATTGTGTCCATGTATTCCCTACACTGTATGCCATTCATCTGTGTACTAACCTGTTTGCACAAAAGTTCAGATTTAAACCATCATTTTTGTTAATTGAATGGCATATTACTGTCTATTGGTTTAATTCAGTTCATGAAGTCAAAATCAAGAAAAAGATCACATTTTGCAGTCTATATTGAACCACTGTGAAATATTGTAACAACAGCTGTTTGGCCATGACCATGCCCATATCTGAATCATAGTTCAGGTCCCAGAAAACCACACATAAGAAATATATAAACACTGTAAAGCCACAGCAATGGTTCACTGCAATGTGTAAGAAACCATCTATATTAGCATATATTATAGGTACACTCTTTAAACAGTTGACTTTGTATGTTAGCAGAAATATAGGACATTTTAAAAGATTACTATGAAATATAATGTGCCTTCTTTATATATACTTTGCACATATTGGTTCAAATTGTAAAAGTTATGATGCAGTTCATATTTTATAATCCAAGGTAACATTGCTTAGTATTCAGCGCATTCTTTTACCAGTGACTCTACTGCCAAAGACGTTTTTCTTCAACACCCTTTGGGATGTAAAATCACAGTTCAAACAGATTGACCTTGGTATACATTTACTTCTACATAGTAAACTCCTAAAAACAGCGAACCGCAACTTCAGCCAATTAGAAAAATAAGTGTGTCCCCACTTTCTCTCCTGATAAGAAGAGGGGAATTCTACCCAGTTTTGGCTAAAGTTGGGCATTGTTTTTTCTCACAAAAAAAGATTTATGGTGTGGTGATGGCACAAAAGCACTAGCACTTTTTTGTTGGCAGAATTTACACAGACCCTTGATAAAGCCCGTATAGGGGTGAAATATGTTTGGCATGTTACTTAGGTATTTATTAGTTAGATTGAGGAAAAGAGAGATTTGATGGAGGAATACAAATAGAGGCAAAAGTAAAGGGATTACAATGGCCAATAGAGCTGTAAATAGGAAATTAGGTGCCTCCCTATAAAATGGAATGGGTACCAAAAGGAAAGAGGAAAAAAGAAATTAATAAATTAAAAAGATTTTAATAGAGTATATATAGCAAAAAAGGGGAGGATGAAAGATGTAAAGTGGTAAAGTTAGACAATAAATGAAAACTGTGATTGGCTTTGGACATACTGTTTGTCACAGTTCAGCTGCAGACTTGCAGCTGAGCTGTTATTTGTAGTTCTACAAGTATATACAGACCTTTTACCCCTGGTTCAGCAGGCATGCAGGGCTGTGCTGTTGCTTGTAGTTCTCCAGGCATGTGCTCTGTATCTGACTCGCTCTTGCACCAGTCTGGCAGGTTTTAGGCGTCGGACAACCTCTCCTGTTGGTAGGCCAATCAGTGCAGTCTGCTTGCGGCCATCCTGTGGATCTTCCCTCTTCCTGTCTCTATTTAAACCCAGGGCAGCGCACGGCACGCTGGCTGAGCAACGCTTTCCAAGCTAGATGCTGAGCCCCCTGGTTACGGATGAACCTAAATTCCTTGAAGTTTGCCCGTGTACCGACCTTTGGCTTGTCCCTGGAAATCCCAGTCTTCTGTCTGTCTCTATCCTTTGGACATTCCCTTGAAATCCCAGCCCTCAGTCTGTCCCTATCCTTTGAATTGTCCCTGGAAGTCCTAGTCGTCTGTCTGTCCCTGACCTTTGTTTTGTCCCTTGTATGTGTGTCGGCAACCTGTCCAGAACTCTGGCCTTGTCAACCATTCTCGGCTATTAGGTGAGTTGGGTGAACCTAGGGATTGTGACCTGGGGTCAGCAAGCAGCCGAGCCCATCTCCACCATCAGGAGCTCTGGTGAACACCGGCTGGCCCTTAGATTCCACATCCTGGGGGACCCCATGCCACCTACCTAGCATTGCAGCACCCTGTCCAGTACCTTGACCTACCAGCCTATTTTGTCTTCCAACATCTCCTTCAGTTCCCCTGCTCTGTTCCCTGCTTGCACTCCAGCTCTGGGAGTCATCAGCCTAAACTGCTTGCCCCCTTTTCTCTAAGTGTCCCTGCCAGTGTAGTAGATAGGGTCCACAGACCTGTTTCCAGTTTATAGCCGTGAGCCCCGATCCTTGACACTGTTCGCATACAATTTGGAAACCTATATGCTTTATCTCATTTGGCAACTTTCAAAGTGAGCTTGCTGCACTGAAAGGATAAAGTATTCATTTACCCCATATAAAAGCATACGAAGGTCAATTTCTAGGCTATCATCACTATAGATTACTGGAGGTTAAAAACCTGCAAAGCAATATAATTTGTTCCATCGTCAGTTTGTGCTTTTGTTCCATCTCTTAAGTAATAGTCTTCTTTAAATCTAGGCACTCACTATATAAATAGTATACCTATAATAAATAAAAAAGGGTTTGCAGTGAATCTAAGGTCCCTATCTCACACACACAAGGCAGAAGTGCTAACCACTAAGCCACTGTGCTGATCAGCCTTATTAATCAGCACAGTGGCTTAAATTTACTTAGCAAAGTGAAAACTATTCTCTCGTCGCACCTACACCTTTGCGGTAATAAGCAGCAAAATTGTTGTTTTTCCTGGTGCATTACCACAACACACATTAATACAAGGCAGCTTGAGCAGTGCACCACAACACACATGCCATACATTGTGGTACACTACATATGTTTTGGCCATTGAGGTTGCAGTAACACACTGGTTCGAGGGGGGTTAAGGTATATGAACCTTGTTATAATTTCTCTGTCTTAAATAAGTTAAGAATGTGTGCTTTACTATCCCGCAATGCATAGTTTAACATAATATTAAAATAACATTCACAACTTAATAAAAATAGGTGTATTTCATGTAAGCATTGAGCTTTCACTAAAAATAAATTAGAATCTATAAATCTACACAATTATTTGATTTGAGAAATGCTGTATTTTTGCACCTGCGTGGCTCATTCATTAATGTTGCATGTGCTTGTATGGAGTGAGAGACTTTCTAATAATATTAATTGTACTCAGTTGCTGTAATTAAAAGCATTACTCAATGCACTACAGCCTTATTATAGAACATTTTACATCAACTACTGAGCCAAACCTCTATTATGCCTGTGTTTATACTCCCAGTTCTTACGTGTTGAAAATATTTTAGCATTTATTACATTTTATTCATTTTCCAGAAATGGGATTTCAAACAGCATTTGGAAATCTCAGGGCGCCGGCCGGTGTTCCACAAAGTAAAATAAATACCTGGGCCTGTTATGCAGTAAATGTTCATTGGAAAACCAAGCTTACTGCATTTCCCAGGTCACCAAGAACAGTACACATAATAAAACAAATTTTAAGTAAAGTGAATGTGAATGTCATATTTCAGCCTACTTGGCAATGTACCAAACTAAAGTGTGAACCTTAGGAAAAAAGGACACACTTGGTTTGCCAGTAAACTGTGGTTTAAACAGGTTTATAAAAGGGTAAAATTATTAAAGGGGATTTACTTTTCAACAGATCCATGTGAAAGTATGTTCTTTAATACTTTGGATCGTATTCATGGTATGATTCACAGAATTCTACTATAATTACTCCAGCTTTAGGAAATACCTGATTAATGTGCATTTGAGCTTGCGTGTTACATGCTCTATGAATATGTGCTTTTAATACAGACTTCAGTAGTAATACTCAATTAACCTATGAAAGGTTAGCCTACAAACAAGAAATCAAGTGATTTAACGGGAATCTGTCACCAGCAAAGTAGGGCTTGTACAATACATGGAGCAAATGAATAACTAGGTAAAGTAGCATAATTCAGCGAAGTCTTCTAGTAAGCTGATTGTTTTAGTATAATACAAGATTCACTTTAGTCAAGATCATGTTGAATAATTATTTATAGTTTAAAATCACACAGAATTGTAGAAAAACACTGGGGGGGAATTTATGAACGCGCTTGCGACAAAAGTTTTAGGCGCAAAGAGCAAAATGTCATGCCGACTAACCACAGAGTTTTATCTCAGTTATGCGTCTTTTGTTTTTTGCGACCTATTCATGTTTGCGACTCACTGCACATGTTTTGTGACATTTCGTATAACATTTCAACTGCGCAGTATTTGTGTACAGAATTTGCGACAGTAAAAGACCTCCAAACAGACGCACATCCTAGAAGTGATCCTGAGCACCTAACCCCTTAAGGACCCTTTCGCTGCCAAGGCCTTTTTTTTTTCGTTTTTTTGCACACATGTTATAATCCACATGTTAGGCCTGAAATTACTGCAAAGCCACAAACATTATATATTTTCTGAAAGCCAAATAAAATGGCGGCAGTTGCAAAGTTGTATGTTGCACGATATTAGCACAACTCTTTATCAAACCCCAAAATTTTGTAAAAAATGCACTTAAAAAGAGAACTATGAGGAGAGTGATTTCCACTCATCCTCATAGTTAGAGCTGACCTGTGACAAAGAATCTGTAACAGGTCAGCTCTATTGCTTTGGAAGTGAGTAGAAACATGCTGCCGATCCGCTCACTTCCCGATCATCTCCCTGCAGTGAGCGGTGACTGCCCCTCCGCTCACCAATCGTCCAGCGCTGACTGGAGGAACGAACAGGGGAGGGTGCGGGCACAGCTGGGTCTGCCTCTAGATAGGCAGAGCCAGCTGTCACTCACATAGCTGGGTGGATCTCCCAAGTATTGTTGGGATCTGTCCCGGATGCGGCACTCTCGCCCGTAGAAGTTATCTGGTGGCAGCTGAGCTGCCAGAATCGCTTCTATTGTAAACAGAGTCAGACACCGGGAGTCTGTTTAAACGGTCCAGCTGCCAGTGACATACGTAGCTAAGGGGTTAAACTATAGCAAAGATGGCTCATACCCTTAAGTCAGCTGAGCTCCTCAGGGTTTTTCAGCTGCCATGCAGGAAATTCCCAGCAAGCTTGCTACAGTTTAGAGACAATTTAGAGACAGACAAATATAGAGACGGTTTTGAGACAATTCTCCCTATGAAAGTATTTAAGAATGAAACATAAAGTAAGATAATAAATCTGTCGCTATATGCACTAGAAATAAGGGATAGGACAGTTTGAGAGATGCTGAGGATGCAACAACATTAATAAATTTCCCCCTATGCACCTTCTATGTACCTTTTTTAGTAGAAGCTTTGGAAACCTAAAAGAAAGTTTTTAAAATCTGTTAATTGTTCACCATTAATAACTTGGCAGTAGTGCTTTAAAGTACAAATGAATCCTACATGGACTTAGATCAATTTACAGCACTGTAATCTTACCTCTTGACAAATTAGACCTTGAGAGATCCTGTGCTTTACAGCAAACCAACAGGTTCATTACCCAGATCATATACTTACCTTCCTTTTGCTCAGTTAAGCTTCAGGGAGCAATGAAAACAGCACTGTGTAAGTCTCATTTCCACTCGGAGCTTACACAGGGTTGACTGTCTCCACAACCACAAGTGACGGTGCTGGGCCAATAAACAAACATCAGCACTGTCATACAGGGTGTGTCAAATGCTTTTCTATATCCAAAAGAACGTAATATTTCTCCAGGTGGGTGAATGGGTTGGCCAGAGAGCAAAGGAAGGGCAGGTTTATGCTACTGGAAGACTGAGCTTTAGGGCCCATTCACACGGGATGCGTTGGGGCTGTGCTGGTTGGTTTTTTCCAACACAAGACAAGGCAATTTGCCTTGTTTCAGATGGTCTTAATTGACACCACCACTTTGTGGTGTACGCTTGGAAAAAAAAAGTATGGCATGCAGTAATTTTTTCAGTGCAGCAGCCTGCAACTAGGAACAGCCATATTGCACTGTGCTGTGCCCATAGAACTTAATGAAATGTCACCTGTGACATTTAAATAATGTTCTAATAAAAAAATTAACAGTGCAATGCGTACGATCAATGCATCAGCACTGTGCTGGGCACACGCACACCAACAGCCATGCAGTGTAACGGGGGCCACTGGTGTGAATGGGTTGTAAAAGCAAACCTGCATTGGTTTGCTTTAAATACATTTGGGGAAAACCAGAAATCCCTTTTTGTATTATGTATTAACATAGAGATCCTCCCCTCACACACTAGGAGGGGAATTTATCAAAACTGGAGCAGACAAAGACTAGAGCTGCTGTGAACGGCAACCAATCAGCCTCTATCTTTCATTTTCAAATTTTAACTGAACAATTTGAAGAGAGAAGCTGATTGGTTGCCATGGATAGCTGCTCCAGTTTTTGTCTGCTCCAGGTGGGATAAATTCCCTCCATGGTTTTTATGTGAGCTCAGAGTTGTAGTTTCCAGTTTTCATAAACAGTGTCACCTACTGGTGAAATCTATTATTGCAGGATGTCTATGAAATACGGCTATCTCTATGGGAGCCATGGTATCTTAATGGCTAGACTTCAATTCATCAAGCACTGTAAATAACTGAAGCATGGGGATCATACTATTGTTTGCAGATTGGTTGTGGTAAATGACAACCTCTTCCCTGATAAAGGGGACATTTTCTTTTTCTTGGAATTCACCTTTATAACAGAACATTTATCAGCTCTAAACCAATACAGTCTATAATAAAATCTGTGTTATTGTCATTGTGCTTTACATGTCACCCACATCTAGGCAGATATACATGTTTTTGAGCATTCAAGAATGTTATCACCCTGATTAGACCTTTATAGTCAACCGTAGCACGCTGTCGTGGTACATATCATAGTATTTCCTGCACAGTAGTGTTCTCTGCGCCCTTTCTTGGTTTCTTGATCATTTGCATTCACAGGTTCTCCTCCTGTTTCCCAGGGCTGCATACACGCCTCCAAGCTAACTCTTTGCCCATCCGAGAGCGCTGTTTATATGTTTTTTCTGTTTTCCTGCACAGGAGAGTTTCAGTTGTACAGCTCATATTACACATTTGGCTTACATTTACAGTAACCACACCATGCAAATCATCTTTTACTTAGGACTGAGATTTTCCAGTTTTCTACGAGAGGAACTCCACTGACTCACTCTAATTGAAAACTACAAATTCCATGCGAAATGTATTTACAATTAAAAATTCACAATACAAAACTTTTCTTCTGTGATGCCCTTGGCTGTCTCTTTCATCTGCCTTCCGTCTGAGAAGAGAAGAGACTCTGGTTTTTATAATACATATGGAACTTCCACCACTTGCACATGATTGAATGACTGAATTGAACATTTGCTAAATATTTGCAAACAATCTTCTTTGGTAAATCAATTTCATTGTGTCAGTGCCTTGCCTCCGATTTTAGGCTTTATAGAAAAGCTCTAGGCACAATTTTTCTCAACCCTTTCAGTGGGGCTACCCCCGCACTGCAAGGGTTAAGTGCTCATTTTTGTCCAGGAACAAAAAAATCACAAAGATATACTCACCTGAACCTCGGAACTGGCTGGCTGTTAGACCGGTCCCGGCAGCCTCGCTCCCCCTCAGATCCAGTGGTCTAAGGTCCTGTGAGTCATTGCGTCCAATACAGTGTATCAGATGTGAGGGTGCTGAGGGACATTCCATCGCCACGGGTGCAGCTGTGTGGCAAGCACAGGACGCTATGGCAAAAGAGGCGCCGGGCGGTCAAAAAAGGGCGGCAGGGAATAGCGGCACAGCCTGCAGCTTCTTCTCGGATCCCTGCTCCTCTCCCCCTCAGGCAAAGCAGTGGGGATCTGAAGAGAAATGGAGCGATGAGGCCGCCGGGGGCAGAGGAGGAAGCTGTCATCCAGGATGGCTGAGCGGTCAGGAGAGAGAGCTGCTTGGCCAGGATGTGACAGCTCACTGCTTGGCCATCCTGAAGTGACAGTGCTCCCTCCTCCGCCCCCCGCCGTCTTCAGTGCTTCATTTCTCCTTGGATCCCCGCTGCCTCTGCTTATTTGGGCAGGGGGTGAACAGCGGGGATCCAAAGAGAAGATACAGGCTGTGCCGCCCCTCTGTGCATGACTGAGTGGCTCAGGATGAAGAGCGGGAGGATTGGTAAATATCTGTGATATTTACTCATCCTCCGTGTGCCGCACAAACACTGAAGTGATCAGCTGATCACTCCAATGTTTGTAAACAACTATGTGTCCCCAGTTATGAATGAACTGGAAGTGCTTTACATCACTTCGTGTTCATTCATGAATTTCTGAATGGGTAGCAGCACTCACTTTAGAGGCTTCTACCCACTGATAACTGGATGATAGATATTTTACTATCACCAGTTTCTGAATGAATGGGAAGTCTCTGTACTGAGTGCTTTTCATTCATTTAGAACAGAGGTTGCAGAAAAGGAGATCGAGGACTCTGTGTCCTCAATTTCTTTTTCTATTTCAAAAAAGAAATGCCAGGGGTCTGTTAAACCCCTGAAATTTCCCCGAAGCCCCCCCCCCCAACA
>NW_017306524.1:1518853-1550984 GCF_000935625.1 Nanorana parkeri | reverse complement strand
GGTCACCATTTTTTGTTCTTGCCTCAGGCACAAAAAGAGCTAGCTACGGCTCTGGCTGAACTGTGTGGTAATGCAAAGCTGCCCAGTAACCAAGACCAGTTTTTATAAGCTCAAGGATACCACAATTGGCCAGATGTTTTCCCTCCAAAACGAAGAGGACCAATCCAGATGCCAGCTACCTGGAGATTCTGCACAGTGACAGCTGCAAATACTGGTAGTGTAATATCGATACCTTTGATTCTTCCCAGCTACAGAGACATGTCCTTAGAAACCCGAAAACAGAAAAAAGAGCCAGCAGCGTATCTGACAACATAACGTATACAGATTTTTTTTTATTATTCACCTTTTAATATAAAACCATTACTTATGAAAAAAAACTATTTTATTTAGAAACCTATTGTTTTGAAAGTGCGACAATCCCATGGAGCCAATACTCCTATACGTCCCTTCTGTGGTCCTAACATTCACAATGACCTTTATTGAATGCAGCAGGTTTCTGACAGACAATATGATGTAGTAGACATTTGTATTCAAAGGAATACCAAAGGAATATTATTTCTCCTCGCCTCATTATGTCTTGCCTAATGATGGAATAAACTCACACTGGGGAAGGAGGAAATTACATCATACAATAAGGAGAGGATACAAAGAAAAGAGGTGTAAATAAACACAATGACCACAAGGTGGCAGGATAACAGAACAATTACCATAACAATACACAATAACCAAATACCAATGCAACTGCTGAAGGCAGCACAATATACAATATATTTGCCCATTTATTTTCCTGTGCTATTTTTTCTTTCTGCTGAGTGTAGAGTAATTGTTTGTTTTCCCTACTTTCCATACTCAGATATTTGGTTATCTATTACAGCTTCTGTGCCACAAGGCATGTTCATTTCTAGACTGATTTAAAGCCAGGATTTCTAGAAATAATATTTCTATTCAAGCTCAAGCCACATGGTCTGAACAATAATTCTCGCAACCGGTTTTAGGAATTCCTTCCAAAGCTAAATGAATGCCCCTTTCCTCTCTACTGCCTTTTGCTTTTGCAGTTGACTTAATGCCATAAAACCCAGATGGTCAGTCTGGGAAGCAGACTTTGGCTTGTTTCCTGCAACAAGACTGTCTTGATTTTCTCTAAACCTCTATTGATTTTTTTTTGTGCATCTATACAATCTACAGCTAGGAAAAAAAAAATATTCATATGGAGGTGCGTGAAGACAGAATGAGTCAGCCTGGGATGTAGCAAACTGGGTGAATAAAAACCAGTGAGGATACTGGCACAGAGACCCACTAGGCTTCATGCAGTTTGGTTGCAGACAGCTGGCCCCACTATGCTTCACTGAGAATTACACAAAAGATGAGAATGATTTAAGAGAAAGATAGAGAGGATGAATTAGATGTTATTTTTAAACAGGATATACAATCAAACTGTATTATACTATATTATCTGTATGGTCATCGTAACCCATATCTGGAAATTACCTGCAGCAGTTTCACACTGAAAGAAATGACAGTTTTCCTACTATATAAGAACAGAGATACACCATTGCCTTCTTATAGCAGAATAAGACTAACTTCGAGCACAAAACCCCCAAAACAAGTTGCACAGTTTCTGTTTATAGGTATTAGATTGTAAGCTCTCACAGACAGGGCCCTTCTTGTATTGTAACTGTAAAGTCTTCTTTATATTGTAAAGCTGTGAACAAACTGTTGGTGCTATATAAATCCTGTATGATTATAATAATAATATGGGCAGAGCCATGCCAATCACCCCTTTTTGCCATGTATGAATTCAGAACCTCTGGTGTATAGCACAGATATAGCCATAGCTTTACAGAGCCAGTATTACCAACTTACATACAGCTGTTTCTGGGTTCCCTCATCAGAGCAAGGTATGGCTTTACTGGCTCTATGGTGTGGGGCTTGCAAAAATATACCTTCTTGACTGTGGCATGGCTGTGCTCTATCAGCTGATAGCAGACATTAGCCTGCTATTGGCTGACTTTGGGTCACAGTTATACATTCATAAATATACTGTAACCAAAAAGAGAAGTAAAGCCATAAAAGATTGACTTTACTTCTCATTTAAATACCACACCTGGGTCAATGCAGGGCCTATGATGCTGGATAGAAGGTCCCCCTGCTTCATACTTTTTTTTTCATATGTCTTAACTCATACCATTTCATCACAGGAAGAACCCACTAAGCCAAAGTGTGTACTGTGTGTTATGTTAGAGCAGCTTATTCATTTGAATAGACTATCCAATGCACAGAAATCACACCAAAGAAGTGCAAGCATCATTTTTTTCAAATGTATCACACTACAAAGCCTGACCATGAGCCACTATATGTTGTTGTATGATTGAATGAACATCCATTGGTTAGGTGTGTTGGGGTGCTTTTAAGAGTATTTGCCACCACAGAGAACAAACATTTTTGCGTGACACTTTAATGCACACATTATTGTGGCACATATTTGTGAACAGGGACTAATGCATATACTGTGATGTGTGTAATGCTGTTGCAAAGATGTTTAGTCACAAGTGGTGGCACAATACAATTGGCTAGGGGGCACATCATTAAAATCCAGGCCTTCATCAAACCCTGCCACTGTATGTGCAGCTCTACCTAAAGGTGAACCTCAACAAACATCTAAATAAGCAGCTGACATGCATATATGGGATTTGCAAGCATTTTAATTTCTTTCCATATTTTCCGAAAATTTACACAGTCTTGACCGACAGCACAAACATCTATTCTGACGTTTCTCTGCAGTAGTAAAGCAACTCAGCTAGGTTACCTCATGCCCCCAACCTATGATTGGACAGTGAAGGAGCAAAATCAGATTGATTATGTCATTTCTCTGTTCTTTCCACCTGTAATCATGTTCCTTCTTAGCAGATGCAACACACCGATAGGCTCCCAGTGCTTCCCCTCTCTCTACCACCCTGGATGCTGCTGTACCAGGGATTACATGAGGCTGATACGGAGACAATGTCAGGTGTTTATATTAGTTGCATTTAAAATGCATATAATACTTGCTTTTAAAAAAATACATAATTGCATTCTTTGGAGCTCTTTGTAATATCTGCCTGCAGTTGATCTTTAAAAGGCAAAACACAAAATTCAAATGACAACAAATACTTTGTTAACAACAAATACTATTTTGTTATGCACTGTATGGAAAACAATAATGCTCTAAAAGGCTTTTGGTCTGCAGCAGTAAATAAATGCTGTTACAGATTAGTGATGGGCCGAACACCCCCCGAGTTCGGTTCGAATTCTAACTTTCGAGCATGGGAAAAGTTTGAATTCGAACTCCAACTCAATGCTAGTCTATGGGGCTAGATGTTTTAAAACCAAATGTCCCCATTTTGAAGGCTTATATGCAATTTATTGGCCATAAAAAGTGTATGGGGGTTCAGGTACTGACATGGGGGACAGGAATCAATGGAAAAAAAAACTTTAAAAAAATATAATTTTTAAAGGAGCAGTGATTTTAACATCACTTAAAGTCAAACAATAAAAATGAACAATCCCTTTAAATATCATGCCTGGGGGGTCCCCTTAAACTGCCTGTAGAGTGGCAAATCTGTACAATGTTTAGAACCTGCTGCAGCAAAAATGACATTTGCAAAGAAAAAAATGTAATTGAAGAAGAAAAAACAAAAAGTGTGCGGTTCCCCCTCCCAAACAATACCAGACCTTTAAGGTCTGGTAGAAATGTTAGCAGGGTCCCCATTTAAAAAAAGAAGAAAAAAAGTGCATGGGGTTCCCCCCAAAAGTCATACGCCCTCCGCCCCTCCCTGCGATACCAGAACACATACCCTCAGCACTGGAAGGGTGCTTTTTGCCCCTGGAAAAGCACCTTGTCGAGGTGCCGATGGGGACAAGGGCCTTTTCCCCACAAGCCCTGGGGCGTTGGTTGTGTGGGTGCGGGCGGGCGGGGGGCTTATTCACATCAGGGTACCAATGTAATAAAGGGGCACGCAGATGTGCCCCCCTGTAAATGAGTAAGGGGTACTTGTACCCCTACCCATTCACTAAAGGGTTAAATAAAATTGTAAAAAAGGGCCAGACTTTTGAAAAAATCCTTGATTTGAAAGAAAAAATCAAAAGACAAGCGTGGAAATACATTTTAAAGTACCAATCATCATGAAAGACATTTCATCATAGTAGAACTGTAAACTGCGTACCATGCAATACCATCTCTTTCATGTTTTTGTATTTAGTGTAACCCTTAGAACAAGGTGTGTAACTATAGAAACCGCAATAGCCTTAGCTTCAAGTTAATGACCATGTTTTAGCATTAAAGAAGCAGACATAATGATTACTTCCAGCTATTAAAATTCTTTTGTCTAGTAAAAAGTTGTCACTTCATTATTTCCCAGATGATAAGAGACAGATAATGTTTCCCTAGTCTCTAAAGTGCGCTTCCTCCCATCTTTAGTTAGTGGCACATAATTCAGATATCATAGAATAACACTTGGACGAAAATAGATAAAGATTTTCTGGGGGAGGTTAACTGTTCTTTGGGTTTTTACATGCTCCCAAATTAAGTGCGCAGAGTAATGATAAACCAACACAGATTTACAGATATAGTGTTTTTATGCATGTTATTTTATTGAAGGATTCTTTTCACAGTGTTGTTATGTTTAGTTACTATTTCAATTTATTTGGGAATGAGCAATAAGGGGTACTAATGTACTCCAGTACTCATTGCCCTGGGATGAGACAGATATATGGGGCCCCCTTATTCTAAAATTGGGCCTTTCTAGATTCCTACTGCCCTCCTTTGCAAGGCAGACCCTCAACATTGCAAGGCATATAGCCTGTTATGGTACAGAAGGGGGAGTGGGGTTTGTTTCACTTTGCAGACCCTCCCGTGAACTGAACCATGGCCGATTCGCTCATCCCTACTGTTGAGCCTGCAGTGAAGTCCACCTATTGCAGCTTCCCATGATGGTGTGGCAACAGTGCTACACTGCTCCTGAATTGAAAGCAGAGTTGCCACTTTCTTGTAGGCTGTTTGCACTACAGTGGGATGAGAACATGTTTCAGGGGCACTGGCTATCAGTATTGTCACTGCAGATTCATAAGCCTGTAGCTGGTCAATCAGCGGCTGGCCAAACCCAGTCCTGCCCACTTATTTCTGAATTGACAGCTCTGCCTCTGTTGCTGAAACCCTCCCACTGAGCTGCAGTGCCTGGGAGAGGCAGCATGTGAGACGCAAATGAAGGAGGATTTGGTTCAGTCAGGAAAGGACATTGTTTGTTTACTTTACAGAACTTTGCATCACATAGTAACTAGATTTGGTCCTTGTTTAGACTGTCGTACAGGAGCCTTTAGTTGTACATTACAAGAAGAGGCATTCCAATTGTATATATGAAAGAGTGCTATTAAACTTTGTAGACATCTGTCTATGTGCTTCCATTGGAATACCTAATGTGATCTTGCATTCAAGCAGGTGTTATGTGGCACATTGCACTGGGTCATGCTCAAGTTAGTGTTTTCATGAGCTAAGACCATGTGGCTTTGTTAACCTAAATGGAGAAATTTGGTGACAAATTGTCAGGGATACCGGCACAGGTGACCCCACACCTGCGCAGGTACCCACACAGGCAGACCAAACACTTATGACCACACCGGACAGGGCAGAATGTTATATATACAGTTTAATCAACAGCAAACTAAACAACACCCAAAAGCAAACATAAATAAGTAACATCACCCAGACTACTAGCAGGTAAAGGCAACAGGAGGACAAGCAGGTAATGGCAACAGGAGGAAAGGCAGGTAATGGCAACAAGAGGACAAGCAGGTAATGGCAACAAGAGGAAAGGCAGGTAATGGCAACAAGAGGTATCTAGGACTGCAAATGGGTAACCGGGCTCGGGACATAAACAGGGTACAGGACTGGTAACAGGACTCTGGACGGAAAGCAGGATTCTCCGGAACTGGGGACTCAGGGTTCAAGTTTCAGGAAACAGGAAACGATACTGAGCCCTCATCCTGACTGCAGGGAGGGTTTAAATATCCTCCCAGGAAGCACCAGGTGATGGCTAAGTACTGGCAGCTGGGAAACACCCGCAGGTGAGCACTGGAGCTGCAGGTCTCAGCTCCTGCGCCACCTAGAGGCGCTCTGGATCCTAACACAAATGTTATAGTTACATTTGTAAACCAAAGAGGGAAATATGTTTTAGTCAGCATTCATACCAAACATGAGACTGATGAATATACATGAGATATTAGTATAATAAAATAGATAGATAGATAGATAGATAGATAGATAGATAGATAGATAGATAGATAGATAGATAGATAGATAGATAGTCTACTTAAGTAAGTAAAATCATGTATTTCCTATTCAAAAAATAGATTTTCACATAGCTTACCTAGCACTAATGATTGGGAACATAGGTCTATCTTTTATCACAAGATGGGTCCTGTATTGCAAAACACTTAGGGGTCTATTCACGAAGCTGCCGAGGGCAGCCGAGTGAATGATCGATCTGAAGTGAACTGAGCTGAACACTGTTCGGCTATTCACTTCAGGCTGGAACGGCTAATTTCAGCCGTAGATCGGCTGAAATCATGCATATGCGTTCGGCTCGGCTGAGCCGCTCAGCCATGATCGGGAGCTGTATGGGCTATTGTGAATAGCCCGTACAGCATCCCTTCGGTTCTACTGAACCGAAGGGGTCCTGGGGCCGAAGCTAGCCGAAGGATCGGCCGAAGCTACGGCCAGATCCTTCGGCAGCTTCATGAATAGACCCCTTAATTTGTTTAACTGATTATTTTATCACCCCTTCTGATAAAGTACAGATCCTGGAAACAGAGCAGTAATTTAACCTATGATGACAAGCTTAAAGTATAACTCCACTTTTAGTTAAGTTGTCCTTTAAATATACCCCTCAGTGTAGCTCGCATGTTAACAGACTTGCCTTTACCCCTGCCCCTGACCGGCACGGCACAGGCTTTGCCAGAAAAAACATCCTGTCTGGGTCATATGCCTTGTGGGCATGCCCCATTAATCCAATGATTGGTCCAGACTCATGATGCCCCTAACCATCCAGCAGAATATGAAGCATGCACAGGAACAGAAAGCAGTAGGCCTGAGGTGCGAGTGATTACTAGGCACAGAACCATGCCCGGATGTTATTCTTGTATAGGCTTTGTGGTGCCAGGCTATACTGCAGAAGAACTGAAGCACTCAGGAGCAGATAAAAAAAACCAGAAAGAGATACAGACGACATAAAGGAGAATTATGAGGTGAGTGCTTTGCACTCAGCCTCATAATCTGAGCCGACTTGTGACAATGAAACTGTCACAGGTCGGCTCAGTAGATCAGGAAGTGAGCGAACACATTCCGGCGCTCTCTCACTTCTTGATCTATCCCCGCAGGTGAGCCTTGACAGGGGAGTGACTGGATTCCCCGCTCCCCTGTCTGATCCTCCAGCGCTGACTGGTGGAACGGACGGGGGAGGGGGCGGGTACAGCTGGCTCTGCCTCTAGATATCTAGAGGCAGAGCTGCAGCTCGCGGTATACTGAGCTTTGGGTGACGGGAGGACGCTAGTTTGTGTCCTCCCGTTATCCTTCGGAGAACTATGGGGAAAAGCACTAACCCCATAGTTCTCATTTAACTAACAACATTTTGGGTTTTAACTTTTAAATATTTAGAAACATATTAGAAACTAAAGACTATTGAGCTTTAACTGTGGAAATGTTTAGAAACATTTTGAAAAATGATCTGTTTACTTGGGTAGTAATTTACTTCTTTGAAGTATAGTCACAATGCCTACACATTATGCAGTTGTTGTAGGGTACTAACTAAGAAACATGAAATCCTATGGGAAAGAAACTCTTAAGCGACATAAACCATACTTTTTTTATCATTCTGTAAAACAAATCATCTCCCTCAAGCAAAAAAAGAAAATGTTATTTTATTTAAAATACATTAAAAACAGGAACAATAGCAAACATACCTGTCAGTTTGTTTAAATACATCCTTTGTCATGATACAGCTCGTTAAGTGTACATGTGCCGTTAGTTTACTTTGGTTCTGAATGACTGTAATCCGGAAACGACCATATAAACTTGTGTCTACAGGCCAATAGGAAGGGATTTCCTCTTTGCCTGTCAACAAGCAATCTGTACTTCTATCCCCAAAGGCTTTTTACAGCACCTGGTGGCTTTATTCTGATGTCAGAATAGACAAAAAATTAAGGGTAGCAGGCAGCAATAAAGAAAAAGGTTTGGGCTGAAGTTCCATTGCATTTAATTATGGCTTTTTTATTGGTTTTATTTATATGTTTGCATTGGCTTTTAAGATATAAGTGAAGACATATTGATATGAAGCTCTACACAATTTCTGTGTACATTCAGAATATAACATCAGCCTAAAATGTAGAAATATAGGTGAGGATACATATCAAATAATGGGTAATACTACAGTTGGACAGATATTCACTGTTATAGTTATATGTAATGATTACAACCTCTCCTATGAAAACTGATAATTGATAATTTACAAGGGATAAGGTACTGCCCTAGAAAAAGTATTATTGCCAAGATTCTCATGAACAGTGCAATACGATGCTCTGTATTCTGTTTTATTGCAGAAACTCATCAATGGGTGTTTGTTTGTCTTTTCCCCCTCATTCACGTGCATGTTAATTTAGGTGATTTGTCTGTTAATGTTATTCAGTGTGTTGTTGTAAAAAAGAGAAGTTTCTTTTAGATTTTTACTTGCAGTGAGGTTAAAAATAACTGAGTTAGGAACTTATGTTCTAAGCAGGTCCTGCATTGTTTGTAAAGATGTAATAAATCTTCAAGAAAGCTTATGGATTTTTAAGAGGAAACTATTGTATATTTTCAGTGAGTAGTCTTACTTATGGTTACTAGACATGTGCGATTCGTTTCGTTACGAATCGAAATTCGTACGAATTTTCCTGAAATTCGTAGATTCGTAAGCATACGAAATTCGAATGGCAGTTTCCGAATTTATATCCGAAATACAAAATTCCGTTAACGAATTTCGGATCCGAATTTCTTTGAAACAGGAACTAATATTACCCCTGTAAATGAGGTTGAACAACATGACAAGATTTTTTTTTTTAATCCGAAATACGGATCCGCTGCTGCTGAGGGTTGCATTACAATACAGACAGGAAATACGAAATTCCGTTGACGTATTTTGTTCCGTTACGAACATTCGTTATATTGAAGTTAAAAAGCAAAGTACATTTATATTGGAGTTGATGGTATTTTTTTTTTAAGTCCAAAATATGAAATTCGGATACGGAATCCGTTAACGGAATTCATATTTCGTTTTGGTTGACCAATCAGAGGTTCTCTTCTGCTGCTGAGAGTTGCATTACAAATAGAGGCCAGGAAATACGAAATTCCGTTGACGTATTTTGTTCCGTTACGAACATTCGTTATATTGAAGTTAAAAAGCAAAGTACATTTATATTGGAGTTGATGGTATTTTTTTTTTAAGTCCAAAATATGAAATTCGGATACGGAATCCGTTAACGGAATTCATATTTCGTTTTGGTTGACCAATCAGAGGTTCTCTTCTGCTGCTGAGAGTTGCATTACAAATAGAGGCAGGAAATACGAAATTCCGTTTACGTATTTTCGTTCCGTTATGAACATTCGTTATATTGAACGTAAAAAGCAAAGTACATTTATATTGGAGTTGATGGTAGTTTTTTTTAAAGTCCGAAATACAAAATTCGGATACGGAATCCGTTAACGGAATTCGTATTTCGGACAAAAAAAAACAACTACCACACTGACTCCAATATTAACAAAGGTATTTTTGCTTTTTAACTTCATCATAACGAATGTTCGTAAAGTTACGAAAATGTGCCGAAACTAACGAAAATACGTATTTCGTACGAATCCGAATTGAGTTTCGTATACGAAATACGAAATAATGGATATTACAAAACGGAACGAAACGAAACAGAACAAATTTTTTGATGGCGCACAAGTCTAATGGTTACCAAAAAGGAATTATTTTTTAGGTAATTATTTTTTTTAAAATAATAAATGTTTATTAAGAGTTTAGTACAGGTAACATAAAAGACAGGTAGACATAGGGATCAGCGCAGTTTCAGGTCATGCAATCACAGCTCTGCATGAGACACAAGCATATAACAATGCATATATATCAAATATACATTGACAAAGGTATAGGTCTTATGATAAAGGGTGCCCTTCAGAAAGAGATACCTACCATCCGGGTCTCTGTCAACCTGCAGGAGTTGGAGTCAAAGAAGAGGTGAGGTGCGGTCTACGGAACAACAAGGCACTGGGGAAAGTCCTCTCCCAAAATGTCTCCTGTGGCAAAACAAAGGGAAGGGGAAGAGAAGAGAAGAGAGAGAAAAAAATCCTCACGCATGGTTGCAGCAGTGACATCTAGCCGTCTTCTTTAAGGCAGGGAACTGCGGGTGGCAGCATCCTTCCGCGATTTCTTAGAATGAGAGACTTCAGTCCACTGGGGTAGCGAGGGGACCTCAGGGAGCACGGGAGCCGGGGGGTCCGGCCAAGGATCCAGCTCCACCACGGGTATTCCTAGAGTTGCAGTAAATCCAGCGAGATCAGTCGGGGAGCGAAGGATTATCAGACGGCCATTGTGGCGCACCGACAGATGGAAAGGGTACCCCCATCTGTAAGGAATGTGGCGGTCTCGTAGTAACGCTGTAAGAGGCCGCAGGGCCCTCCGGCGAGCCATGGTCCGGGGTGACAGGTCAGGAAAGAAGGTAATAGCCGCTCCGTCAAAGTCAATGGAGCCACGCTCCCGGGCCTTAGACATAATTTCCTCCTTCAATTTATAAAAATGGACGCGGCACAGGACATCCCTGGGTAGTTGTGCAGAGGGATTTCGGAACCCAGGGACTCAGTGCACCCTATCAAGGTCGATAGGGTCCGTCGCCCCCCTATCAAGTAGTGAATTAAAGATACCTCTGATAGTGGGTTCCAGGTCCGCTGTCCCCGTCGCCTCCGGCAGGCCGCGGATTCTAATGTTGTTCCTCCTATTCCTGTCTTCAGCGTCATCCATGTGCGTCCACACAGATTGCAGCAGCTTATGTTGGGCTAAAGCCGTTTTCTGCAGGTCAGTGATGGCCGTGCGATGTGCATCCAGATGAGAGTCCACTGTGTCCAGGCGTTTGTGTACCCCTTTAATAGCCTCATGCAGGCCAGCAACGTCCGCCCTGTGCACATGTTCAAATCGTGCAAACAGGGCCTCCATATCCCTCTTAGAGGGGAGGTGATCCAGCAGGCGTCTGACCTCTCCCCCAGAGCCCTCCAATGTAGATTCCTCATCAGAGGAGACCTCTGGGTCCGCCAGGACGGGAGACCTGTCGGCTGGCTGGGAGGATGGTGAGTCAGGGGCAGCAGGGGATTCCCCACGTGTAGCCGACATGCGGCCCGCAGAGCCGGCAGAGCGCGTGTGTGCTGGGGCTGCAAAGAAGCTGCCGATGCCGGCTCTCGGGGTCCGTGTGCGATCCGGTCTGGTTCCCTGGGCTTTCTTACCCCTCTTGGAGCCCATGACAGGCGGTGATGCGGCGCTTCAGAAGCGTTGCCCGGTCCTGTATTGCGGAGCTAAGGACGAACACGTCCGGCTGCCGCCATAGATAAGCTCCGCCCCTTTAGGTAATTATTTTTACATTCTTACTTGCTTTCTGTACTACATGTTGATTTCTGTATTTCATACACAGAACTGCAAATTATTTCTTTAGTGGTCATCTGTGTAGCAACGAATGTGACTAGTATCCATGCTTAAATTCAAAACACCAGGGAAAAAAAAACAAATTCTTTAATCCAGTTAATCATTAACAATTATTGTATTTATGGAAGCTTGAACACATCAATTCAACTTAAAGCTGAAGTTGATTCTGCTTATATTATTACATACCCTGTTTTAGACCTAGTGATGCCATCACTGGGTCTCCATGCTTCTCTATGCAATGCAGAAGGTCATGACTGATGGGAGGGGCCAGCAAGGCACTGTACATAGCTTCCTGAAAAAATAGCTACATAGCTTTTCTATAAAGTGGAATGATTGATTTCAAATTATTTGGCAATCTTTTAAAATCCCTTGCCAGATGCATGGGCATTGACAACCTTTTTTTTCTGAGGGCCTTAGAGAGCTCTATTGATCTTAGCATGATGACGCCACACATGCAACAGATTCAACAGCAAACCCTAGATATCTGAGGTTTAAATAAGACAGCATGTCTGTGAAGGTTCTCATTCATCCAGATCATGGTATTTCTGTAGAAAAAAAGAAAAATAAGTCAAGGCAACTGGACTTGCTGTATTTTTTAGTACAAAAATTATCTGGGAATAAATATTAATAAAAATTATTTATTCCCAGATAATTTTTGTACAAGTCATTCTGAATTGAGAAAGTTGGTTAGATGTCCAGTGAAACGTCTTCAAGAAAAATACAGCAAGTCGAGTTACCTTGACCTATTTTTTTTACAGATAAATAAGACAGGTTCTCCCTGCATACTCCCTAAAATCGTTCCTAATCATCAGCACCTATATGCAATACCTGGTTCTAAGTTCATGGATCTGAAATGGTAGTAAATGTAGTACTTACTCTTTTCATATGACAAATCATCATTTTGTTAATTTAGATTAAATTATGTCATTTGATCAAGGATATCACCTTGTATCTACTTGAATATAGATGTAATGATTGCCTGTGCAAATATGGTTAAAAAGGGCAACAATTGCCATGGGGTGTACTTACTTTTTCAATTCAGTCTTGGTATAATGATAAAGCTCTGTTTGTCATACAGCATGAAAAATGTATCATACTAGAAAAAAAAAACAGAAAGCTATACATTTAGGTTGTGTTGATGGCATCAGTTTTAGATTATTCCAAAATCATTTAGAATTCATTGAAAGATGCATTTGACCTGCAGCTAACCTCCTTCTGACCTGCATTAGACCTGCTACAAGTGGGAATTGCATTTTCATAGACCTGCTTGGGAATGTAATATCTGCTTGAAGTGAACCAAAGCTCACGGTCACAGGCCTTTAGTGTTTTAAAGCACCAGGTATCAAAATTAATGTTGTTTTGGTAAATAATTTTTTTTACACTTTTCATAATTGCTGTTGCATATTAGCACTGCTGATTTCCTGCAGCCCCTTGGTATCCACGTCTTGTCTAAATGCATAAACTCCAGTAATGGATGCATGTAACAGGCTATGAGGATACTGGTATTATACATCTGGTAGGAGGCCTGGTCTCTACAGGCACCACTAGTTACCCTGCTTTTTACTTGTGCAGTTATTTTAGGTTCCTTTTTGGTTAATCCTACAATGGGGTCGCTAGGTAGCCCTAATGTATATCAACCATACTCTCTAGTAGGAGATTTAAGAATCTGCTGGGAGAAGTCAGGGAGTTCTACATGGGAAGAGAGCTGGGAGGACATCTCAGCACTATGTGAGTGGCAAAAAGGCCCAGGGACAAGTTAAACAACCCACCGCTAGGGGGTACTACATGCATGGCTTTTCTCAGGATGAGCTTTTTGATGGGGATAACAGTGGACCACAACTGTGCATCGGCACAGTCACTTGTCATCTCCATTGGGAGAGTGTAAGAGTATCACCACAGGAGAACAATTGGGAAACCGGTCATTGTCACCCTTTAACAGGAATTGTCTCCACAAGGATAAGGTCTGCACAAGGACCTTTATGGCAATATTATGTGATATTATTTTAATAAAAACCGTCTTTCTAAAATGACTTAACATGATAAAGCTTTTATGAGATTTTAGTGATTGGGTTTACATTTACTTTAAAGTGACATTAAAGTCAAAATATTTTAAAGCTATTTCAAAGGCTGATTAAATCACTTACAATGGATGCAGTTTCTGCATGTTTAAAAGTTTTAGCTTTCTGTAGAATCAGCTGGCCCTGAGCACTGGCCCTGATATCCTGTTTTTAGGGTGGCTCTTTTCTCTTGCAGGGTCCTATGGAGCAACCCTTGTGTGTTCTAGTAAGCTGTGTGTGTCTCCACAAACACACAGGCACAGCAGGGCAAGTCACTCCACTGCTCCTCCCTTCTCCATTCTTCTCCCTTCTTCAAGCTAGTAAATGAAGAGCTTGTACTGGACATGAAGTTCACGTAAGCAGAGCTAAGAGAGTTGGAGCCAGCTGTTTGGAAACACGATGACCGCAAGTGCAAAAATTTCAAGAAATACTTTGCTGGGCAATAAATATTTGTTTGATCTAGATGTTTTATTGAAAAAGGGTTTTTTAAATTGAGAGTTTAATAATACTTTAATTGTACAATCATATCATATCTTTATGCCTTTGAACTGTGCAGTAATGCTATGTACTCATCATATTAAAATATATACACTAGCAGCTCGCAATAATTTATGAAGTTGTACACGTGACTGCTAACTTTGGACAATGCCAGTAAACATTAAGAGGTGGGCCCAAATTATATCTGCTGTATCTTAGATTACACAGAGGAATTTCTAAGTTCATGTTGCCCTGCCATTATTAGAGAAACTCTGCAGGCATCTGAATCCTACTCTAAAGCTGAGGATTAAGAGCCATATTTTATGGGAAAGTGAGATCGCTGGCAGATAAAAGCACTGACAAATCACACGGAAAACGAACAGGCAAATGATGCACATAAAATACCTCCTGAAAAGCTGGAAGCATTTTTATAGACATAATAGAAAACTGAATCGTATGTTCTTTTCACTACAACAGTAAATGCATAAATTCTTAAGAACATTATACAATGAGATTCATTACTGATTCCTGAAGTTAATTAGCAAATGTAAGTATGAGCAGGTATATTTCCTCAGTGGCATTGGATTCATCTGCTGTTAGCTGTTATGTTTAGGATAGTGGGCTGTGCTACTGTGTAGTGAAACCTGCTGAACACAAAAGGTGGTTAAACCTGGTTTAGGCCCCGTTCACACTTGCCATTGGGGTTGGATCGGATGAGTCGGATGAGTCTCGTGAATGTCATGCAATCAGCTACAGGCAGGAGGCGCTGTACAATACAATGACAGCTGGCACCGCACACAGCTGTTTGCAGGCTGTTCACATGTAATTGCACAGGCTTTGATTACCTGCAGATGATTGCACCTAGACAGAAACAGTCTGTATCTAGGTGCTGTAGTTCATAGCTAATCAAAGCTTGTGCAATTATATGCGAATGGACTGCAAACAACTATGGGCGGTGGCAGCTGTCATTGTGCTGTACAGCACCTGAGTATCATGGAGGAATTTGTGAGACTCATACGATTCTCCAGGATATTCTAGGACAGCGGTTCCCAATCTTTTTGGTACCAAGGATCAGTTTCGTGGAAAATGTTTCCACGGACCAGGGGTGGGGGGAGTGGGGTGGTACAGGGGGTATGGTTTTGGGATGCTTCAAGTGCATTTATTATTTATTATTACATTGTAATATATAATGAAATAATTATACAACTCACCATAATGCAGAATCAGTGGGAGCCCTGAGCTTGTTTTCCTGCTCTCATGTGGCCAGTGAAAGGCACTCATGTGGCCAGTGCGGCCTTTGGGCTTTCAGGCTCTCAGGTGGCCAATGTGGGCTTTCAGGTGGTCAGTGGAGCTCTCAGGTGGCCAGTGCGGGCTCTCACTTGGCCAGTGAGGTCTGGAGAGCCTCACTGGCAGCTGTGGGAGCAGCAGATGCGGCTTTCTTTTCCCAAGAGGCCCTAGTGAGCGGCCTTCTAATATGCCTGATTAGAGGGCCACCTCTGCCTGATTGTAGCTGGCCCGAATTGCCATCAGACATACCGTGGCGATCTGGGCCGGCTGGACCTATTTGCAAGGGCAGGCCTGGAGTGGCCCAGGGGTTGGGGACCCCTGCTCCAGGATACCAGCACTTAATTTTCCGCGCCTTTATTAAAATTGAAACTCAGGCACACAGATAAATGCACAGACAAAACACATCTAAGGGAGTAGTTTAGCCTTCCAAAGAATTTGTATTGCTGTCTATTCAGTTTTAAGATATACACAGCCCAATTACACTGCACAGCTCTGTCTGACAGGTCAAAAGGCCTGCTTTTTGTCTGCTACTGTTGTGTAACACTTACAGGGCTTGTCCTTCCCCAAATCTGTGACTGGAGAGTGAAGGAAAAGACTGATAAGCTCACCTCTCTGTCACTCTGTTCTATCCACCTAGCAGAATGTCCCTGTAAGTATACAAGCACTGTAGGACAACTGACCAGAGCCGTAGCTAGCTCCTTTTTCGCCCAAGGCAAGAACAAAAAAGTGCCAACTCCCCCCAACAGGTGTGTGACGTCCCCAGCCCGTGCATGCGCGGCATCATGTGGTGGCATGTGCCCCGCTTTCAGGATTTTATTATTTAAAAAAAAAAATTTATGTTGAAAAAAAATTTCATGTTGGGGGTTCGGGAAATATTAGGGGTCGAAACAGTCCCCTGATATTTACCTTTTAAAATAGAAAAAGAAATTGGGGATACAGAGTCCTCAATCTCTTTTTCTGCAGACTCTGTTCTAAATAAATGGAAAGTAGAGAAGCAGGGGCGTCCCGAGGCCGAGTGTCACCCGGAGCAGAGACCGGGTGACAACCCCACGGTGAAGTAATCGCGTATGCACGTGACGTCACATGGAGAGAGAGAGGAGGGGATGTTCACCCGGCAGGATGAGGTATACCGCCGGGTCACCTCCTCTCTCCTGACACTGTCGGGCTCTTGGTTCATGACCGAGTGCCCGACTTTTTAGAGGGGATGACACCAAAATGACTGTCAGTCATTTTGGTGTCACCCCTCCAATGGTACATACAAATAATACGAACAGCGCTCTCGGATTGGGCCAAGGGAATAGGGTGCTGTAGCTCTACCTCGCCTGCAGCCCTAGGAGACAGGAGGAGTGCCTGCACTTGTGGAACAAAAAACAAACGTGAGGGCGCAAGGCTAGAGGGACTATGAAACTTATTGAAACAAAGTGAGGGAAGCAAGAGGAGATGGATCACTTACTTTTAAGTGGGTCTCAGTACCAGATGGATGTGGAACAGTGAAGGAAATCGTGGAGTCCAACGTAGTGCAATCAGTGAAGGTTAGTGTGTTGCCTTGGGTAGCTCATCACGGGAAAATGAGAAGAGAGGGGTGGACAGGGGTGCAGGTGATGGCACACACAGTGTGTCCGTGTCCCCGCTGAAGCAATGTGAAGTGCCAGTGATGTGAGGACTGACGTCAGGCGGGGCTGCAGCTGCGAGTGGAGGAACTCGGGCTGTGAGATGGACGTGTCTGGGCCAGTGTCCGTGCCGTGGTGATGATGTAGGATGGAGAATCGGCTGGGATGGTGGTGAGGTGAGGAAGGATCGTCTTAAAAGTAAGTGATCCATCTCCTCTTGCTTCCCTCACTTTGTTTCAATAAGTTTCATAGTCCCTCTAGCCTTGCGCCCTCACGTTTGTTTTTTTTGTTTTTTTACCCCTCCAATGGTGTAACCCTGGTGCACCCCCCACACCCCCCTTGTGACACCACTGTACAGAGGCTTCCCATTCATTCACAAAATATTTTCTATCCACCAGTTTCTGAATGGGGAGAAGTCTCTGTACAGAGTGCTATTACCTATTGAGAAACTCATGAATGAATAGGAAGTGATGTAAAGCACGTCCTGTTAATTCATAACTGGGGACACATAGTACTATGTGTCCCCAGTTATTTACAAACACTGGAGTGTTTGCTCTGCACACAGAGGATCGGTACATATGACTGATATGTACCGATCCTCAGCTGCTCGGCCACACAGAGAGGATCAGCACTGCCTGCAGCTTCTCCTCTGTATCCCTCCTGCTCCCCCCCCCCTGTATAAGCAGAGGCAGCGGGGATCCGAAGAGAAGTGAAGTGCTGAAGCTGGCGGGGGGCGGAGGAGGGAGCCGCTGTCCCACCAGTATGGACGAGTGGTGACCAATCCAAATTAGGATGTTTCCTTTATGAGGATATTTTGTCCTTTATGTAATGCTGGACTGCATCCAGGGCCATCCCTTGGTGCCTGCCGCCCCCTTTCTGGCCAGAGCATCCCAGGCTGCTAAGAGACCGGGGGGGGGGAGAGGTGTAAGGGTCATACACATTTTTCCTCCTTGCTCTTAGCAACCTGGGACACACTTGCCAACCTCTGGCAATCAGTGACAACACTGGCTGCCAGGAACTCGTACCCCCCTTGCTTCAGGCAGCAAAAAAAGCTAGGGATGCCCCTGACTGCATCCATGAGTTGCTGAAAATATTGAAATAAAGAATGTAGCATATATAAGGCATATAATTAGATGGGAGTACAAATCATGAAAGTTGCACAAACTAACATATCACTAATATGTAATAACAAATAGTATAGAAACACAGTAATGTTGTCACATGTAAAACTTAAAGTCAATATAATATAAAGGGCAATGAACATTAATTTTCTAAAGTTTTAAAATAAAAACACAGACATTTGATCATGCTAATTTTCCAACATGCTTTGTTAATGTTCTAAAATTTCTTATTCCTGAATGCTAGAAATTATTTAGATATGGTAATTGGGGAGACCATGGAAATAAGGCATTTAGTATTATCATGAAATTACTACTGAATTTGTTTAGTAGTATGTGTGGGCACATTGTCATTTGTATTCATTGTGTGTGCAAGGGATTTTCCTTAATTATATGACAATTAGGAGTATTCATTGGATGTAATGTGGGTTAAAAGATAGTTCCCCGTATCATTATGGATCCCACTCAATTTTTAACAATTTGCAACAGAGATTGTGATCTGATCTTTGACTTGTTTGCAAGTGGAAATCCATCCAAAAGTTGGACATTGGGTGGGAGATATATTTCTTTAATTATGTTATATGAGGATTTTTTTATAAGTCAGGGAGACCCTTGCACTACATAAGTGTTGGTAGATCTAATACATTGTGTTCAGTAAGATTTTAACAGTTGCGGTGAGCTTTATACTTCCTGCAGGTTATGTGTCTCTGTTTACTGGCCTTGGATGCTAGTGATTTCTGAAAAACTCTGCTATACATTCTGTAGTAATTTAGGAGACTGAACATGCTCCTATAGTGCTAATAGAGTCTGATTATAGAGTCTGATTATAGAGTCTCCTATAGAGTCTGATTATATCTGTCATTAAAACAGGTGACAACTGCTTACTTTATTTTTTAGACGATTTCTCATACATTTAATCATTTTTGATGGTTTTGACTTAAAGACTTGCCATGAGAACACCAGCTTTCTGTTTCCTCTTTTAATGATTGTTCATAGGGAATTGAGAATAAGAGATAATTGAAAGAAATATACTGGAAATATGTTTCGTTTCTTAACCATTTCAATACCAGCATGTTCTACCCTCTCTTTCCCAGGTAATTTTCAGTGCTGTATTACTTTGACCGACAATTTCTCTGGCATGCAACACTGCACCCAAATGTATTTGATATCATTTTTGAGACAGACAGAGCTTTCTTTTGGTTGTATTTAATAACCACAGTTTAATTTTTTTTTTAAACTTTTACTACATAAAGGAAATAAAATGTAAAAATAACTATTTACTTACCGTTCCTTATAAAAAAGTATCAAATAAATAATCTTTTTTCTAATCTAGACCAGAATCATAGAGTTCATATCCCCCCATTTTTGGGGGGGTATGATATGGTAAAATATGTGGTTGAAGACTATTTTCAACAACTAATATCGTCTATTTAAACTGCTGAAAATTCAATTTGTATAAAGGTGATTTTATAACATTCATTGCCCAGAATAAAAAAAGACATATTATTACATGTTCTCATATAAAAATTACTAAAAGTTTTTTCATACTAATAAAAGACATTCAAAATGCTAAAACCAATTACTATACATATACTCTTTATGACTTCAGCTGCTAAGGTCAGATGTTACTACATATTTGTTGGTCTTCATTTACTTTGCTTAATTAAATATACTGTACATGGTCATGAATTTCTTAGCTTAAATTAATTTAATCAGGAATAAATGTGTAAAGGGCTACAAGATGTTATGCTGATCTAATCATAAACCTAGAAAAACATCAAAAGTATTAACGTAATACAGCCAATCTCTGGAGTCAACTACATCACTGGCAAACCATGATGTCACCTACATACTGTTGCCCCCTACCTGCGCAAAGCCCAGAGGGGGTAGGTAATTTTGAGATGTCTTAATGTCACTACCACAACCTGTCTTCTGCCCACACCTGCACAGGGCAGCAGTCTTCACGATAATGGTGGAGATTATACACAGGGCAAAAACAGGTCACAAATATAATAACTACCAATGTGGTGGCAACCAGTTATGTAGAAATCTAAAGAGGATCGTAATTTAAACCTACATAAAAAAATAAAGCAAAACTAGAGTAATAAAGAACAAACCTAAATTGCATTAGCAAAGTAAAACATAAAAACTGATAACCTCTTATACCATCATAAAGAAAATCAACTAATAAACAAACCTAACATTTATTCACATTCATAATTGCATTGTAAGTGCAAAAACAGTTACAAAGTAACAATCATATCACTTGTATGGCTTGGCAAGCATGGGAGAGAATTAAAAAAAACAAAATGGGTTATTGTAGAAAAGGTGCAAAAGACAGCTGCAAAATCAACACTGGGTTTTGGGTAGCTTTTAATATATAAATCCATTTGGACTCTACATTCAAATGTTTTTTTGTTTTTATCGAAATCACCTCCTAGTGGATGTGGATGAATCCTATCTAAAGCAATAAAGGACATGTCTGTAGTTTAATATCTGTACTTATGGGCAAAATGCCTACCCACAGACGTAGCAAGACTGCTGTTCTGTATAACATCTCTATAGCTTTGCTAACATAGAAGCATCTACAACTGCATCTTAAAGAGATAAATGACCCCTTCTGTATTACAATTTACAAAATATCGCAGGACTGGTTCAAATGTCCCCATTGAGCAAAATTAACATTTTTTTTTTTTTTATTATCAATGAATTTACAGTATGAGTAGTGGCCACAATTAAATATGTCCTGTGGTAAGTGATGGCAGGGCTCTCTATTTTTAAAAGGAGAAGCATGGCTGGGGACTAAGTTGTACTGCAATGCTACACTTGCATGATCCTCTACAAAGTCTCCCAGGACCTCATCTTGTGTCAAAACTTGCCAGTGTTTCTGAAAGTTTTTTTCATTTGCTGTGATTCAATATTGAGCTGAGTAATCAAACTTTTCCAATTCCCTACTTGTTTTACCACTTGATATAACAAAAGATTACGTGGACTGCTTTTAGCAAATTCGAAAGTCTTTTTTTAGGCAGTTCACATTATACTCACATTTGAGAACGTTTGGTTCTGCAATTCAGTGTATAGTTTCTCCTCAAACTTCGATATTGGCCCTTTGGTATATCTTAAATCAAATGAGGGGGGTGAAAACTTGTTGCATGTAGAAAAGTATTCCCTGCTGTTGGATTCCCAAACAGTTTGGTACCCAAAACATTGTCTCTATCCATATATACAGTGTATTAACATCAAGAAAAGTAATCATGGAACAATCACATTTCATAGTAAAATCAGGACTGAAGGTATTAGTTTTCAATTTCTCAAAAAACGCATGTAGTACAGGTATTGGTCCATTCCACACGAGGATGCATTGATGTACCTGCGCCATAAAATAATGTGGCATAGGTGCGTCGAGATATATTTTGAAGTAAAAAGATCAGATATGTACGTGACAAGGAACATTTGCTTTTGGGACAGTCGCACAAACTGTGAGAAAGGATTCCTCTTTATTGCAAGCCTTAAAACATTGTGAATAGTATCCTGGGAATCCATGTGAGATGCAAAATGGAACCAAGTATTGAATCATAAGGAGTTTGTAATTGGTTTTAGTAGTCAAGACATTGATTAAACGTCTTAAAATATTCTGCAAAATGATTTGACATTCATTTTGGGGGATTAACAGTCCCAGGTTTAATTGGGTCATGACGAAAAGCAAGAGGATATAAGTTGGAAGTATAAAGTAAAAATAATACCTGGAGCATGTGGGTCTTTGTTGCAAATGGCTTTTAAAGAAATTTAGGTATATGGGGTTGAGAGCATTCCTAAGTAAATATTGTTTTATTTGTATATAACAAAAAAAATTAAACTGTGGGGATATTGTGGGAGTCTTTGAGTGTGTCATGAGACACAGGTCCCAAGAGTCTAAGGACATCTCAGATACAGGTCAGGTTGGCATGATGTCACCATGTGAAACTTCCAGGAGAGTCCAACTCCAGGATAAATAAGGGTTTGTAGAATGTTCAGTGCAGGTTTCATTTCTCAACAACAGTATATAGTTGTTTGAGGGGGATTTCCCTTTAAAAAGTTTCCTTGAATTGTCTGAGAAGTGCTGGGGATTATATCTTGTCTGCTTGGAACCATGTGCAAGCATTTGTGTAGTTGCCTGGGAGCAGGGGCAAACTGGGCCGGGGGGCAGGGTGGCAATTGCCCCCCGGGCCTCTCTGATGCCATCGCGAACGGCCGCTGCCACCTGCACCCGGCCAGCCCGCCCGCATCCGATGCGATTCTGTGATCGGTGGCCGCTCGGTCCTCAACGGGGTCCTCGAGAGGCACCAGCGGGCGGCCCTCTACAGTGCCTGATTAGAGGGCCGCGTCTGCTTGATCCAGCTGGATCAGGAGCCACTGCAGCTACGGCCACAGCAGACCCCCCCCCACAACCAGGGTCCATGGAGCCTCCACTGACCACCAGGCCAAGGTAAGGTGACAACATTTTAAAAACAAAATCCAGGGACATTTTATCCCCGGGAACATAAAATAAACAATTTGTTTTTGTAATACCTGATCCCTGCATCCACCAAAAGTGCGGGCTCCCGTCTCCCACGCTGTCAGAAGCTGCATACAACGTGTGCTGTTGCATCCCTCCACTACCAGTGTGCTTTACATTTCCTAAACCGATAAATACATTCACACTACTGTTACATGGATGGCAAAAGTGGCAGACAGGCGGGGGAAGAGGCAAAGCGGGAGGGGGGTCAAGTTGCCGCACCATGGGCCTCTGGGTTGTACTTGCCCCCTGGGCTAAAAGTTGCCAGTCAGCCCCTGCCTGGGAGTCATCCAAATCTGGAAGTAAATCCCATCCACTTCGGCTTCAACTAATACTAGCAGATACATTTTTAGTAAATAGCAGCTTTCCATGTTTTGCAGTTCCTGGTACAATTTTAGAGGCTGTACAGCCTATGACATCCCACAGTCTTGGGGTGACCAATTTACCTCTTTTCCAAGCATTGTGATGCAGTATCAAAATCACTTGATTTTCCATAAAGTCCACTAACAAATAAAGAGTGGAACTGTATGTTGTTTATCATGGGTATGATTCTGTCCTGTTTAATCCATGGGTACAAATTGTTTAAGGGCATTATTATTGAATGCAGGAACATTATGAGGGAACATTGTTGATACCATGGGAAGAACTTTATTCATGTTCTTTTGAAAACTCACATATCAAAATCCTAATCAACAGACATTTCTTTATAGGTGACACTGCTAACTAGCAATTGGCATAGTTTGCCACTGTGTTTGTCATAAGGATTTAGCAATTTTAAAAGTTAAACTCTCATTTTATGTGGTATTTTTTGTCCACCCCTGTAATTCGGCTCTGTTGTTCAGTCAGGATTCTTTTTCATACTGGAAAAATCGTTTTAACTTTTAGCTGTATATGCCAAACAACCCGCATATAAAAGATTAAAAGAATCAATTTTCAAAGGGGGATTTTCTTGGTCATTATTCATTATGTGACAAAAACCCTTAAAACTTTCCTTTAGAAGAAAAAGAAAGCAGAAGAATTTCTTTTTGACTTCCAATAAAATCTGAATAGCATGTAGAATAACTTCTTTTAATCTTGGTCGTAAAACTTGGGTGGGCACAATTCTCTCTGTCCTGAGAGACTTGACTGTTCTGAGGTTTTTATGAGGATGGATATAGTGATCTGTCTTTAGAAAGTGCTATTTTATTCCTTGACCAGACTTCTTCTATAGACAGCACACATCCTTCTCCAAATCTTCCTTCCCCTACTTTAAACATTTATTGAAGATCTTAGTATGAGCCAAGAGCTGCTGACCTATGTGGTAGTATCTTCTTGGAAGGGTCACAAATCTCCTTTCATTGTATAGTTCTTTTCTTTCTGTCGCTTTTCCTTCATATTAAAAATTAAATCATTCCTCGAAATGGACAGACTATCCGTGTTTGCAGAGCCCACTTTTTTTTTAAATTGCTTTGGCCAGAGAACAAATCTTGGATGCTTTTTTATCTACTATTGTAAGTTTTTATTTACAAGTAAATTGTAAATTTTGTGGTGAGAGGAGGTTTGGAAACCAAATAACATTGGCAGTTAGCTTTTAGTTTGAAAATATTGAACTTTACACAATTACTTCAGCATCAACTAATAGTAGCAGATGAGTCTTCAGTAAATAGCTGATGTCTGCATCTTTTTTGGGAAAAAAATGTGTGAAAGAATCTAAATGCTCATTAGTGCCAAGCTGCTTATTTTGTAAAGTGGTTTGGCACTGATGGACATTTGCTATAGTATAGGGAAGTGAAGGGAAAGGAAATGGACAGTAAAGGCATTAAAAATGATAAGGAAACAAAAGAAAATTGATATCTAGGTTCACAGGATTATTCAAAATGCACCCACATGGACTTTTACAAATTAGCCCAGTCCAGGACCAAAATGAGCCTGGATAGATTGATATATCCCTACCTGCCATGTATCTCATGTTTTAAAAGCCATATGACATATTTTTAGCATTACTTGCAATTAAAATGTTTTGTAATACAGCTGCAAAAAATCATCTTAATGTAATAGTAAGATTCATTTGGAAAGCAATAGTGATTGCCCAAGTAAGGTTTTTATCAGATCTGCTATCTAAGACAAGCTTTAAAGAAAAAGCCAAATTAACCATATTGGTTAGTATTTTTTAACAACTTCATTGGGAAAACGTTTAATGACCTTCATCTGTTAGGCAAGCCTAAAGTGTTCCATGCATTCAACTCACCATCCCAACTAATAGTACATGGCAGTTGTAAGCTTTTAATTTCTTCGTCTCTCATGCCGCTGCTTTTTAGCAATTTTTGGATAGCAGATGTAAAAAAATATACTTTACCTTGTATCCCTTTAACCATCTTAATTCCTCCTTTCCCTATTGACTGGATTTTTTTTCATCTACAGGCTGACCTCAGCCAATACAGCAAAGGAAAAATAATGACATTATACTTAAGAAGACCTCCTTAGGAAAATGTTAGTTTTCTGACTGTTATGATGACAACATTTCTGCACAAAAGAGTTTTAACAGCACACTCAATTACTGCACCCACTCTCTTTCTTTTTCAAAAGCATTCAATTCAAATACAAAAGCAATTCTAGACAAGCTGTCAACTATAAATGCCCTACTGTCTTTAAACAATTCCCACAAAAACCATCAGCAACAAAAATCCAATGAAAGTTAAAAAAAAAAAAACAAGTCCATTGAAAAAAAAATCAGTTCAAAACTCTTATACTCTTTAGATGTAAGTTGTCATGCTGATGCTCTGGTTTAACGATGAACGCCAGGTATAATGTTTTATGTATACTTGGTCCAGCTAGGCCCAATGTAAGTACCAGGTAGGGCCTCGGGGATCCTGTAAAACACTTTAGCAGCCAGAGCTACAACAGTGCTTTACAGCAATCTTCCAGTTCCTGTATTCTTTAGTGCTGAGCTGCCTAACGTCTGCTGTGAAACTACAGGGGGTTGTTCTAGAACGCCTAGTTACTTTTTTCATGAATAAATAGGTTATTTGATTGGACGAGGGCAGTGAAGTCTTTAAGAGGTCCCCCAGAACCTGCAATATTTGCCATCTATGGCCAGCATATACACACCAATTTGGACAGACCTTTGAATCCACCCTCCTCCTGTGCCACAATATTTACTGTATAAATCAGATATGAGGCCAGTAAACTTAGATGTGCTTGGTTTTAAAAACAAGAGTTCCCTGTTACTGGGCTAGAGATCTGGACTTGGGTATCTATAAAAGATGGAATGATGTTTATCCAGGTTCCTCTGCAGTACAGATGAGAAAAATAAAGATGTAGAATGAGTATGGGCACAAGGGTGCTGAGAGCTGCTCAGTGAAGGTGGTGAGATGAGTTCCCTGGCTGGAGATGAATTATTGAAATCATGATTGATCCCAACCCAAAGCTCATCCCTAGTCTTAATCCAAGACATATCCCAAAAATAGGAGGATTGATCCTCATTTACACTGCAGTGATGAGGGCCAAGCAGCCTGAAATTGCTGTGTACACTATGAAACAAATGAGTCTAATATTAGGTTGCATCTGTACTATACACCAGTGGTGGGGTCTTTACATTTGGCCATTGAGGCAAAAAGGGATGATTTGCACAGCTCCACCACTATCCTAAAATGAGAAATAATCCTTTTATATTAGGGGTATGTGATGGAATGAAGTAACAATCCATGAACCCATTGCACTCCAGTCCATGTAGATAAGGTGGGTGCAATAGTGGTCGACGGATGGCAACCGTCACTATGCACAACGAGAAGTACAGACACCGGCACTCCAAACGCAAATCAAATGCGTCTGTTTATTGATGTAGATGCAGTAAATCACATTCAGTGCAACGTTTCAGGGTCATGCAGGATCCCCTTCCTCAGGTAGGACATGTGATGATGACATGTCCTGCCTGAGGAAGGGGATTCTGCGTGATCCTGAAACGTTGCATGTATTGTGATTAGCTGCATCTAAAAAAACAGAAGCATTTGATTTGCATTTGGAGTGCCAGCGTCCATACTTCCATGTGATGGAATGAGACATGTGAATACCTTCTGTTCTAAGAAGGCTCTACTGTGCTACTCACTGGTTCCGTGAATGGCCTTGGTTCCTTTTATCCCTTCTCATGATAACCTTCTGGGTTATATTTTCTTTCACTATGAGTCACTCCTATACAAAGTGTACAAAAGACAGTCTAATTTCACTTTGATATTTTTTTCCACATTTAGTTTGGTGTAGGAAACTATTCAAAATTATGTAGGAAAATGTGTTATCCAGCCTGATTTGATCTGCATCCTAGGAATTGTGAACTCAATATAGAGCCATTATAAGATGGCTTTATATATAAGTACACTTGCACTTAGCACTTTATTAAATTTCATTTAAGGGCTTGTATTTGTTCTTTAAATGTGTTTCCAATAAATTTGATAAATGAGTTTTGGATGTGTATAGTGACCTCTGCTGCTATAGAAGTGATAATACAGCACGAGCGCTGGGGCAAAGCAAGTACTGCATGGAGCTCTTTACTTCATTTGCTGACATTCCATTATCCCCAAGACCAGCCCCATAAAATGGAATGCCATACAAATGTTTGTTTGAAATTTCCTGCATTTTAATACTGTATACCTTACTTGACAGATCTATTATTATTTACTGCAGATGCAACTAATATGTTCTGAATATTATAACCCGATATTTATTGGGCATCATGATGTTAAGTTAATAGTAGATTTGGTTTGTATGTTTAAATAAAAACAGACATAAATATATTTGCATGAAAACAGTACTTTTACTTTATTTCAAGATTCTATAAGTCTGTGTATTGTATCTAATGTGGAGGTTTAAATAGTCTTAGTCAATAAAGGGTTCTTATTTCTAAGAGTGTTTACCCATAGAATTAAAATCAATGCAGATATTAGCTGTTGATATCTAACCATTAAACTTGCAGTTAGTTGTAAAAGGTCAGTGATGGATTTAACTTTAGCATCTACCTTTAGCAGTTTTGCCTGGACATGACCCTTTAACAAAGAGGTCACATTATTATCAAACTTACCAGAGCTGGAATGGTTTATCACTGACCATGATTTAAAAATCTACTTTACTGCACCAAATAAAGCATCATAATGCTAATATGGGATTTCCTGCTAATACATATTGGCTATTGTATGAGGCATGTAGCTACATGGTAGATCATACTATGATGATGTATGTTATGGAGTCCTAGTTCATATTCTGCTTGGGAAGGATACTAGTTATGTCCCTGCTGAAAAAACTATATTTTTATTTTTGTATCAAGCTTTACTAAAATCCCCTGCTGGACTACAGAACACTCCCCCTAATGTTATAGAGATTGGAGGGGGTGTTCTATAATCCAGCAGAGGAGAACTCAGGCAGGGCTGACAACATTGGGACTGAGATTTCAGTGCAGCAGAGGCAGCATTGTTTTACAGCAACAGAAAGTTAGGACTCAGGAGCTCACTGGCAGGATCAGCAGGTATTTCCCATAGCTTTAAAAAAACAAAGCGAGCTGAAGGCACAGTATGTGCCTGCACTATTCAACTGGCAAATTTAAATATTGTGCAAGGCAAGCACGTGTACAAATATTATTTGATAAAATCTCAGGACAGGGTGAAATAAGATGGTCTAGAAGTTCATCTACTGTGCCAAATTAGTTTAAGATATTTTTAAGACTAGGTTTTGATTTACAATTTTGGGATTTGGGTTTGGGCTTATGGCTTAATGTTAAATGTAGTGATTCTGAAAATAGACATCAGGGCATCATACATTTGTAACACCTGTGGAATACAATAGAATATGCCAATAAATATGATGGAGCAGAATAAAAAGAACCTATTAATTGTAAAATTGGTTATTCTGTGTCAACATCCCCATTATCTATTCCAACATTATTATTCATCATTTAGATACCATAAGGGGAATTACGAAGATAAATAAGTTGATGGTCCCCAATGTGGAGATAAATGCTGACTGGGACAGATTATTGGTTTTACATTGTAGGTGTCAAGAGAGACATGGAGCCCAAGGAAAAGAGGGAATTGGGCGGAAGGTCAACATGACAGGGGGAGAAGGGGAACCAGAGTCACAAAGGGTGTAATAAATATACTTTACAATGTATTTTATTGACCATATGTAAAAAACTTATATTTAATGATTATTGTTGTATAATTGTATACTTTTTGAATACTGCCTTGAATGGTCATTTTAATTAAATAAATGCCATTCCAATGTGTAAATGCTGGTCCTTTCAGTTACTACTACATTCATGTGAGCACTATATTTTGCGTGCGGACATCTACTCTCTGTAAATGCAGAGCAAAATGATGATGTAACACAACACATGCAATATATAGGATTACTGGAGGGAATTAATTATGAGTGAGGAATGGGTGCTCTAAAATAGCGTTATTTTATAAGAAGATTATTAATGTTTTTAGATTATTCATGAATAAAATATAAGATCTTTTACATTTTCATGTATGTATCTTTGTTATTTTCCCAATGCTATCTTTAAAGTCTCATGTAAAAAAAAAGAGAACAAGGGAACATTATCCTTTTTCAATATCTATAAAATATGTCACTGTGCTTCTCTATCCTTAGAATATAATTTATATAATAATTTATCATTTTAAGGCATGCTGCAAAGAACTGAGCTGGGCTAGTTCAAACCTCATTTTTGCTGCAGGAAACACATTTATTGTGCTTGCAGAATAGAATATCACAATCTCACAGATCAAAAACCACTTTAAGGAGAGTCTATGTCATCCAGCAGATGGTGCTACAGTACAGTGCAACAATGTGCATGATAACTGGGCTTGTTCAAATCAGGTATAATCCTTTATGTCAGAAAAATGACCTTCAAATATTCAGTTACAAAATAAAGTGCTAAAAAATATTGTGTAACAGAGTGTAAATCTAAAACTAGAACTACATTATTATGTTTACAGATAACAGCTGGTACCCCTAAAATATGCTGCCCGGAGAAAACATGTATTTATCTGCTTAAACAGCACTGTGGGCCCATTTAACAATCAGTAGCCAGGTAGAGTTGGTGGTGCACGCTGGAGCCTGTAGGCACACAACCATTTGCACCCAAAGGCACACCCCTCTTCTAGGATCGTCTCTGTTGCACAGCACATTTTGTTGTAGATATCGGCTGCCGAAACATTGGCTGAAAATGGCACTTTTGGCAAAATGCAGAAAGTGCTATTCTCTTGCTGATATAGCGGTGCATCCGTGATTTCTCTCCTCCCCGCTGGGTGCTGCTCTGTGTCCCAGTGGGGAGGAGAGAAATTGTCACAGGCGGCTGAGCGCTGCAGAAGGAGAGTGTTGTGAGCGGCCGGCGTCTCTCCTCCCCGCACCGCTCAGCCTCCTGTCTTGGATCGGCAGAGCAGTGTGTGGGCGGAGACAGCCAGCGCTGTCACAGGAGGCTGAGCTCTCCTCCCTGCACCGCTCGCTCAGCCTCCTGTGACAACGAGTCAGGAAGGAGAGCAAGGTACAAACACTCAGCGATCAGTGATCGCTGAGTGTTTGTAAATAATTGAGGACATAGTGTGTTTACTATATCCTCAATTATGAATGAATAGTAAGTGATCTACATCACTTCCTGTTCATTCATGATTGTGGATATAGTAAACATACTATCCCCAAGTTCTGAATGAACAGAAACACTCAGTATAGAGGATTCCTGTTCATTTATAACAGAGGCTGCAGAGTCCTCAATCTCTTTTCTTATTCTAAAAGAGAAATATCAGGGGTCTGTTTAGACCCCTAATATTTCCCCCAAGCCCCTAAAAGTAAAGTACAAAATAAAAATGAATAAATAGTAAAATATAAAAAAATTAAAAAGTTGATAAAAAATAAATAAAAATATAATGTTAAAATTTTTTTTTAAATGTTAGAATAAAAACCATTTTCGGTTTCGGCCTGATATTTTTTTTCATTTCGGTTTTGAAATTTTAATTATTTTCTTATTTTACTGGTTCTTACCCAGCTTTGACTATTATAACTGTTTAATTAGATTTACATGAAATGACTGTATTTCTGCTGATGATGGTGGGAAAAAATGTGTCAACACTGTACAGGCCTCTGTTTTCTGTGGACACAAACCTATGGTGCGCAATTGTAAATTCACCCCTGGGCACATCAATATAGAGAAATCAGATAACTAGCCCATTCCATTTAGATGCATTTTTATTCCGCGCACTTTGATGAAGCCGAAATTGTGGCAATCGTGCTTTACTGGATTGCAGTAAATCCAATGCTTACCATTGTGGTAGATTAGAAACACATACTCTAACCCAGAGGTAGCCAAACTCCGGCCCTCCAGCTGTGGTGGAACTACAAATCCACATGAGACATTGCAAGATTCTCACAGCCACAGACATGACTCCCGTAGAGGCATGCATCATGGGATTTGTAGTTTCACCACAGCTGGAGGGCCGGAGTTTAGCTACCCCTGCACTAGCCAATTCACTAGGTAATACTAGTCCAAAAATTTTGGCTTTCCCTTCACTTTCTGTTTTGGTGGCAATGGTCACCAGCATAAATCAAGAAGGTAAATCTACCCAGTGGAGACAGAGACAGAAATAAAACCCTGACAGGATTTTTCCTTGCTTACTCTATCGAAAACTGAATTAAAAAACAAAACAGTTTTGGCTATACAAACACTTGAAACCACAACCAGAAGGTGCATGTAAACAATATATGGGTGAGCATGGTAAAAAATATATACCTGCTACTGTGGTAGGTGGCACATGTACATTTAAAGGTATTCTTGTTTAATTGTGGATCACAAGATTCCAGTTGGCTCTGCCAAAATGTAAAAAGTCCTCACAGCTGTACAAAACAAATGATAAAAGTATGGAAAACACTGATATGAGCCAAGATAAAAATATCCAAGGAAATATCACTGCTGAATTAACCCCTTCATGACAGGCCTTTTTTTCATTTTTGTACCCATGTTATATTCCAAATTTTAGGCCTGAAAATTACTTAAAACCCCCCAACATTATATATTTTCTGAATGCCAAGACCCTATAGAATAAAATGGTGGTAGTTGCAAATTTTTATGTTGCGCAATATTAGCGCAACTCCTTATTAAACCCCAATATTTAGTGAAAAATTTAATTAAATGCCCCAAAACACAACAAAATACCAATTTTTTTAATGAAATATAAAAGATGAGGTTACAACGAGTAAAACGATACCCAACATGCCCAGGTTACAAATTGCGTGCATCCGTAAAACTGCGAAAAAACCCCAGTACCCCAAAAAGTCCTAG
>NW_017306524.1:1517756-1517963 GCF_000935625.1 Nanorana parkeri | reverse complement strand
CAGTGTCACCTTTACACTGGAAATAAGCTATTGAAGTGCAGATCGCACTTCAATAGCTTATAGCTGGGCTCCAGGAGCCCAGAACTGACAGCCCAGGGACCGGACGTGATGCAATCTGCATCGCTCCCATAGAATGGGGAGGGGATCGACGAACGGAAGTTCGTCGACCTCCTCTCCCGCTCCCCGCGGCCCCCAAGCACACCGGGA
>NW_017306524.1:1484334-1517674 GCF_000935625.1 Nanorana parkeri | reverse complement strand
CGGCCCCTTCTTCGGGACGCAGAAGCTATCTGGCGACAGGTAAGTCGCCAGGATCGCTTCTGTTGTAAAGCCGACAGTCGGCTCTACAAGTTTAAACAGAGTCCCGGCGGCAAAAGTCACCGGGAGTCTGTTTAAACAGCCCCGATGCTGGCGACGTACACTGTACGTCGTCAGTCACGAAGAGGTTAATAGAAATCATCAAGTATGTTAACAATACTTTTAAATTGTAAGGGGGTTATTCACTAAGCTGCCCAAAGCAGCCAAGTGAATAACCGAGCCGAAGTGAAGGGAGCCGAACCCCGTTCGGCTATTCACTTCAGCCCTACATTGGCTGGATTCGGCTCCCTTTGGTTCAGCCGAACATGCCCAGCATGTTCGGCTGAGCCGAAGTGAACAAACCTGTTCGACTCGAACAGCTGAGCCGTACGCCCGGGAGTTCACTTGCTGCCATTTGCCCCTATTCACATAGGGGCCAAACAGCAGTGAGTGAATAGCTGAATTTTGCCGCCGAGCCGCATTTGGCTCAGTTATTCTGCTCGCTACCTCAGAGCAGAATATTTAAAAATGTAAACAAAAGAAAGAAAGAAAAAAAACGCTGTGGGGTCTCCCTCCCGAATTATGCCAGACCCTGATAGGAAAGTTAGGATTGATCCCAATTTTAAAAGTAAAAAAAAGTGTGTGGGGTTCCCCCCAAAAGTCATACCAGGGCCTTTAGGTCAGGTAGGAATTTTAGGGGGGAACCCCACCCCCAAAAACAGGGAAGGGAAGTGGGATCCCCCTAAATTTCCAACCAGACACTTAATCCTAGCATAAGCCTGGCCCCCTCCCTGCGCCATACCAGGCCACATGGCCTCAGCATAGGGAGGGTGCTCTTCGCCTGGGTCCCCCTGTGAATAGCCCGTACAGCAGCCCTTCGGTTCGGCTGAACCAAAGGGCTCCAGCAGCCAAAGTGAGCCAAAGGTGGTGGCCTTCTCCGGATACTCTCCAGCTCAAGGACATCCTTTCTGTGGATAGGTGACCAAAACTGGACCGCATACTCCAGATGAGGCCGAACCAGTGATCTATAAAGTGGTAACATTATTGTTTTATCTCTACAGTACATTCCCTTTTTAATACAAGACACTACTCTGCTAGCTTTGTTTGCTGCAGCCTGTCATTGCAAGCTATTATTAAATCTGTGGTCAACAATGACCCCAAATCTTTTTCCTTTTCTGACTTCCCTAGTGGGGTACTCATTAATATGTATTCCTCTTGCCTATTTTTAACCCCAAAATGCATTACTTTACATTTTTGAACATTAAACCTCATCTGCCACATAGTTGCCCACTCCCCTATTTTATCCAGGTCCTCCTGTAATGTTATAATGTCTAAGTCCATGTCTATTATATTACCTCCCAATTTTAGTATCATCAGCAAGCACAGAAACATGGCTATTTACACCTTCCCCAATATCATTATTAAACAGATTAAACAGTATGGGGCCATCTGGCTCGTGCGCGCTCCCAACAGCTTCTCCTGCTATCCTTGGATGCGGAGAAAGCGTTTGACAGAGTGAGCTGGTCATTTTTGAGGGAAGTGCTGAATTATATTGGATTGGGTGTCGGCATGAGACAATGGATTGGGTCTTTGTATTCCAACCCTACGGCAGTAGTCCGGACTAACGAGACCCTCTCTGAACCATTTACCATCTCGAACGGGACTCGTCAGGGCTGCCCGCTTTCGCCCATTATCTTTATACTTACCCTTGAACCGATGCTCCGTAGGATACAATCGTCTCCAGACATTAAAGGCCTGGAATGTGGCGCGAGACAACATAAGGTGGCTGCCTACGCAGATGACCTGCTGCTATATGTAGCACTCCCCGAAATCTCCCTGCCCAACATCTTGCATGCCCTGCGCGTATACGGTCACTTGGCTGACTTCAAACTCAATTGGAGTAAGTCGGAAGCGTTAAATATATCTATCCCGGAGGGACGTAGAGCAGGCCTGCGGGCCTCCTTCAGGTTTAAGTGGGTGGACTCGTATATAACCTGCCTGGGAGTCTCTATCGCGGCAGATCTACGTAAGGCATTTACGCTCAACTTCATACCCCTACAGAAACGCATTACCGAGGATTTGGCCAAGTGGGACAGACCCTCTTTCACGTGGTTGGGGCATAATAACATTTTAAAAATGGTAGTCATGCCTAATTTGCTATACCTTCTACAGACACTCCCAGTGTCGGTCCCGATTACCTTCCTTTGCCAGTTACGCTCCCGATTTCTGTCCTTTCTGTGGTTGAACAAGAGGGCACGGATCAGGCATCAACTCCTGTCCAAAGCTAAGGGGGCGGGGGCCTGAGCTTCCCCGACCCGGTGATCTATTATCGTGCAGCCCATTTGACGGTGTTGATGGATTGGTGCTTTAACTCCGACCACAAACTATGGGTAGCCACGGAACAATTGCATTGCGAACCACCCCTACGATATATTCCCTGGATTTCACCTGCTATGCCACTCTCGTACTGGGCGAATCCTATGGTTCGTGCCATGATGAAGGCAGTTAGTAGTACGCTTCCCACCTCAGGTCTCTCTCCGCAGCCCTCACCTCTCCTACCGCTGACGGGAAACCCGCACTTCCCCCCGGGTCTGCATAATCCACTGGCAAGATCACTGACAGCCTTGGAGCGTACTCGGATATACCAATTCCAGGAGTCGGCTCAGTGGATGTCTGTGTCCCAGATTAGGGCATTGAGTAACCAGCCGATGAGGTTATGGAGCGCCTTACAGATACGGCACTACATATGCACGGCACAGGTTGGGGACCTCCCCATGAGACAGCTAACAGACTTTGAAAAAATATGTGAGCAGGCAGAGCCGGTGAGACACACGTTGTCTCACCTAGTCGAATTCTTGCGCAGCCCTCCGGACCTCCCTCCTCCCTACTTTGTCAGACAATGGGCTGCAGACTTGGGAGTAGAGTTTAGCTGTGACCAGATAGACCGCATGCTACATTTTGCACTCAAATCGTCGGTGTCGACGAAATATCAAGAAGCAGGGTATAAATTGCTGACAAGATGGGATAGGGTCCCTAAAGCCCTACATGAGATGTACCCCTCTGTTTCGGATACTTGTTGGCGATGCGAGGAGGAGGTAGGTTCCATGCTAAACATCTTCTGGGAATGCCCTAAGGTCGTCCCCTTCTGGTCACGAGTGGCCGCATTGGTCCACAAGATCACGGGACTGACACTGACCTTCACTCCTTCAGTGTATCTCCTCCACCTGGCACCACTCTCACGTAAAACGTATAAACTCTCGCTGTTGGTACATCTATTGAATGCTGCTAGGGCATTCATTCCGGCTTTATGGAGACAATCCCGAGAACCCTCGGTGGAGATGTGGGTGCGGAGAGTGGAGGAGATCAGACTGATGGAGGATCTTACAGCCTCAATGCGCAAAACCCAGCATAAGGGAGTCGGTGGATTTCCCTCGAGCCAACCTGGAGATTTCCCTCGAGCCAACCTGGAGTAGCGCTTCGGCAGTGGGGGCCCCTTTATTAATAACAAATGTGTCCTGATGTGATGCACGTTGGGTGGAGTGCGGCATCCACACCCAGGGCACGGGTACTGGGTTCTGTCGTCCCCCCCTCTTTTGTTGTCGTATTGTGATGTCTTTGTGTTCTCTTTCTTTATCTCTCTTTCCTGTTGTAACTATCCTTTAGCTGAACCTGAGCGTACGGGGGGCTATCCGCTCGAGGTGAGGGATGGTATCCCCTGGCTCAGGGTCCAAGTTAGGTTTCATGGTTAGTTTTACAAAAGAAGAAAAAGTGGAAAAGCATGCAGACCTCTAGTACAGATCGGTGGTTTTATTGCACTATGTATGAGTAGAAGGGAATGGCCACGCCAGGCGCGGCTGTGTGATGCATAAGCTGGATTTCTGTATATGTTTCAATGTGCCGGGCCGTGAGGCCCTACTGTTTTGCACTTCTGTACTATGTTGGTATGCCTGTATAAATAAAGAATTAAAAAAAAAAAAAAAAAGTATGGGGCCTAGCACAAAACCCTGGAGCACGCCAGTCTCGACCTTAGACGAATCTGAAAAAGAGCCATTAATCAATACTCTCTGGACGCGTTCCTGTAGCCAGTTCTCTATCCATGTACACCCCATTTCATCTATGCCCATAGATTTTAGCTTGTGTATTAAGCGTTTATGTGGTACCGTGTCAAAAGCTTTGGCACAATCCAGATATACCACATCCACCGGCCTTCCTCCATCCAGATCTCTACTCACCTCTTCGTAGAATGATAGTAGGTTGGTCTGACACGAGCGGTCCTTCCTAAATCCGTGCTGATTATCATTTATTATGCAATCGTCTCAGACAAAATCCACTAAATCAGGGCTCAAAATTTCAAGTCCTGAGCTACTAGCCAGGCCTTAAAAGTTACTTGCCACCAGTTTCCTCACCTAACCCCTACCCTGCCCCGCCAGGTCATTGGTGTGACGCAGAGTACAAAGATCAGTAGCAACGCACAGTACAGAAGTCAGTGGTGCAATGCTGAATACAGAGGCCAGCTGTGTGGCGCACAGTACAGAGATCAGCATTACAGAGGTCAGCAATGTAACGCAGAGTGCAGAGGCCAGCAGTATGTTGCACAGTACAGAGGTCAGTAATGTAACGCACAGTACAGATGTCAGTAATGTAACACAAAGTACAGAGGTCAGTAATGTAACGCACAGTATAGAGGTCAGTGTGACGCACAGTACAGAGGTCAGTGTGATGCACAGTACAGAGTTCAGTGTGACGCACAGTGCAGAGGTCAGTGTGATGCAAAGTGCAGAGGTCAGTGTGATGCACAGTGCAGAGGTCAGGGGTGTAAGGAAGAAAGAAAAGCGACTTACAGTGCACTTGGCTGATGCTATTCAGGTGCCCTCTTCTTTCTCCTGGTGGTGGTGGGCGGTACAGAGATACTACATGTACCGAGCTGCATAACTTTCTGGCCGGGTGCCTCACTGTCTCTGCAGTCTTCCCCCCCAGCCTGGCAGCTGAGGTGGGCGGAGGAAGCTGCAGAAGACAGCGAAAGTGAAGACAGCCGAACTGAATGTAGGGACCAGTGATGGGACACTACCGCCGCGGCGCTTGCTCGCTTCTGTTCTCTCTTCTCCTCCTCGTCCGCTGCAGCTACGGAGTGGACGAGGAGAAGAGAGAACATAAGCAATCGCCGCGGTGGTAGGGTCCCATCCCTGGTCCCGCCGGCGGTGCACCCCCCGATGACATTCCACTCTCCCCCATGCAATTTTCACTCCCCAATTGCGAGTGAGCAAGTGGAAATTTTGAGCCCTGCACTAAATAGTCCATTATCATTCCCTCTAACAGTTTGCATACTATTGATGTTAGACTGACTGATCTGTAGTTCCCAGGTTGGCATCTTGAACCTTTTTTGAAAATTGGTACTACTGTAGCTTTCCGCCAGTCACTTGGTACCGGACCAGTCATTATGGAGTCCTTGAAAATGAAGAATAATGGTCTCGTTTTACCCTGGCTGAGTTCTTTAAGTACCTTGGGTTGCAGGTTATCTGATCCTAATGCTTTACAGTATTTGCAATAAGTTTTTCAAGTCTTTGTTGAACTCTGGCTACTGTCAACCAGTTGTATTTCCAACACCCCTTCTCAACAGCATGTGCGTTGCTATACGACGTTTAGCTTCTCTCGAAGGAAACTGTGACGACCCTTTGGCAATGACTTGGTGAGTGCTTCCGCAGTCATTTCGTCTGATAAACAATATTGAATGTTAATAATGGATTGCTCTAGAGTGTCCCTAATCAGATGATACTTCCCGTCGATGTGCTTGGTTCTAGGGTTGACCCTTTCTGATTGTGTCAGCTTTATACATCCCAGGTTATCTTCAAAGACTGGGATGGGGTTTGACATGTCTACAGTATACCTATTTCCATTAAAAGCTGGCAAATCCATATTACTTCTTGACAAGCGTGTACAGCTGCTATGTATTCAGCTTCAGTTCAGGAAAGTGCAACAGTTGTTTGCTTTTGGGTAGACCAACTTATGGTTCCTTCCCCATTTTGGAAGATGTAGCCACTTGTGGATTTGCGGTCTTTGCAATCTCAGTCCCAATCGGCATCCGCAAATCTAACTGGTTTTGGATTTGACACTGCTGGCAGTCGTAGCGTCATCTGAATTGTTTCCTTCTAAGTATTGTATTACCCTCTTTGCTTTGTTCCAGTCACACTGAGAGGTGCTGTGACTTTTCAAGCGAGTATGACCACTGCTGCCATTATGTCTGGTCTTGTCACAGTGGCAATGTATACTAGCTTTCTGACTGCTCTGCGGAACATGTCATTGTTGAGTAGCAAGTTTTCTGCTTTATTGCTCTTTTGCTAACCTGGTCCCATAGGTGATTTTACTTCCTTTGCATTTTGTATGTGCAATTGTTCCAAAATGTCTGCAATTTTCTGACTTTGGTTGAGAAGATAGTTTCCATCTTCTTCCCTCTCTATTTAAATTCCCAGCTAGTGACTGATGTTCCCTAGCTCCTTCATTTTAAAGTTTTGTTTTATTATGTCAACTGTTTGACTATAGTCCCCTTCTTGTTCAAAACAGGTTATAATGTCATCAACATAAATTAGGATGTATATCCATCTGTCTTCTTGATTCCTGGACTAAATACAGGGATCTGCTTTGCTTCTTCTGAATCCCTCTTTCGTGAGTTATTCATTAACTTTCTCATTCTACATTCTTGCAGTTTGCTTGAGTCCATGGATGTTTTTATAGAGTTTACACACAAGGTTGTGTCCCTGTTTAAACCCTGATGGTTGCTCCATGTAGAGATATTCCTTAATGTCTCCATATAGGAAAGCGGTTTTAACATTTATTTCTGCTGTCTTTCTCCATTGATTGGCTTTGTGTTTTGGTAATTTTTCTGTTTTCCCACGATGTTGGTTCGAGTATGCTATGTGTCTTAGCAGTATGTGACAGCTTGCAGAGTGGTATTCCCTTTGTTGCCCGAGCGGATCTTCTAATTTCAGGTTGTTCAGCAGAATTTAACATGGAACTTGACTTAGCCACTGTGAGTTCCGCCTCTTGTTTTGACTCCTGTGTGCCTTCAGTTTGCTCAGCTTCCTTTGCTGGTTCACTGGGCAAATTTACTTCACAACTTCCTGGGATCATTGTTTCTGGTGATAAGTTCTCATCTAAATAAATGCTGCAGCTTATTGTCACTTTGTCAATCTTTGGGTTTAGGATTTCTATAGCACTTACTTTATTCACTATAGCCCACTAAAATACATTCAATGGTTGTGTTCTCTAACTTGGATCGGTTCTCGTTGGGAATATATGCATAAGCTTTACATCCAAACACTCTAATGTGCCATAGCCTAGGCTTTGATCCATGCCACATTTCAAAAGGAGTGATTTCAACAGCTTTTGAAGATAGTCTGTTATGTAGATATGTCGCAGTCATGACTACTTCTCCCCAGTACTTCTTTTGTAGGTTGGTGTCTGACAGCATGCATCTGGCTGGATGGGAAGGGGGTTTAACACCGCGGATGTCAACTGGTTAAGAGTGCGATTTTTACATTCCGCTATACCATTTTGTACAGGAGTGTATGGGGTTGTTTTCTGGTGTTTCTTAGATATGATTCCACTTTCTGACTGATGTATTCCCTGTGTGTAGAATTCCTGGTTTCCATTGGAACTTGTTGCTGGACATGGTTACAAACTTTTTACGTTTTTTGGATGTTTCATCAGATAAGTTGTTGTGTGCCTGTAATAATCCTCAATGAAAGTCATTATATATCTGTTTCCGCCTGATGTATGAGTTTTCATTGGACCGCACACGGCACTGTGTATGAGATTCATGGGGTGAGTGTTTTTTCTTTGGGTGGCGTGTGGAAGTAGGGTATGTGTGGCCTTTGTTTCCATACAGCATTTGCATGTCATGACCATTCGGCAGGGCAGTACGGTTAGATCTTCTGATAAGCCTCTCTTTATAATATCCTTTTATGGCTTTTGTTTGCCATACATGGATACATTTGTTGTGTGAATTATAAGTGGCTGTCTTGACTTTTTTTTCTCTTGTAGGTGCCTTTCGCTGCTTGGCTTTCCAGATTGAACAGTCCTTTTTCAGGTGACCGGTCTTATTACAGCGAAAATACACTTTCTTTGTTTTGCTTTGCATTCTCATGCACCTTAAGGACTTTCTCGTTTTCTTCATTGTGCATATTTTCTTTCCTTCTGTCATATTCATCGATTAATTTTCCTCTGGCATATTCTAGTGTTAGTTCCTGCTCAGGTCTGGTTTCTAGAGCATTAATAAGAGCACTGTATGACTCTGGAAGGCTGCATAGCAGTAATGCCACCACATGGTCATCTTTAATTTCCTCTCCAATTGCACGTAGCTATTCTACGATTTCCAGCATGACATTTACAAGTTCACCCATTACCCGGCCTTTTTCTAATCTCATCTTATATAGCTTGCATAGCAGATATAGTTTACTGTTTAGGTTTAAGCACAGTTTTTGTAATGCAGTCCAAATATCTTTAGTGTACAGTATTCTTTTTTTATGTGGATGAGCTGGTTGTCTTCCACTAGCAGACTTATAATTGCTTTTACTTGCCTTTCCTTCTTGTCCCATTCCTCCATGGGTCAATTAGTGGGTCTGTCTGTACTCAGTACTTGCCACAAGTCGTCTTTGCTTTGCCCCATTTCAAGCTTGAACTTCAGTGATTGATATTGTTGAGCTTTGCGATTGCAAACTTCATATCTGAACAGCTTGCCATCTTTCTGTAGCTTGGATGTGGCTCTTGTTGACATACAGTATTTTGTTTAGCGCCTGGGCTGTTGATTCTGTGTTTAGACGAAGCACTGAGATCTTGAGGAAAGTTGAATTAAGTTTTACTTGCTTAGAAGAACATTACATGTATGAATATGGCATTGTGAATGAAACATAGAGAAAACAAACAACAACTTCCTGTGTATCATAGATAAGCATACACATAGAGACTAACATTGCACTAGATCGCCATCTACAGCTCAAAAGACAAATTACACAAGTATATCAGTATATCATATGCTGTTGTATTTCCAACAATTACAACACTGAAACCATCTATGTTCTAGTATGCATGAGCTTTCACAATAATGGTGAACATTTGTATCAAATTTACACACAGATTTACTTATCTTAATGTGCACTTATTTAAAAGTCTTGCCTAAAACCCTAGCTTTCACAGAACACCAGATTCCACTGAAAATCCCAGTTGTTGCCTTATATAGTTCACTACACATTGCCAATACAGTTATGCTGGAATACCAACAGAATACTTTCTATTGCCATCTTTTTTTTCTAGTTTTACTTTGACAAAGCTCAGTGGTTCGAGAGTGACTTCTGATTATCAGTCATATATTTTGTCTTGTCCTCCTCTTTCTTTGTATAAAGGACAATGCCACAGGGATGTGAGGAAATTATGCTTTTTGCTGCAATATGTAGCTAAGTTCTACGTGTGATATTAGGGTGATATTGACCACTTCAGCTACCACATCTGAACACCCCTTATGGAACAGAACAATTTTTACATTTCCGCTATTATTCTTGGACTGATAAAAGTAAACTAGGTGTTAATAATAGGAACACACTTTCTTTGAAAAGAAAACAAACTTTGTTTTATACTTGTGAGTTTACTTTAACCAGTTGACATCCGCGGTGTTAAACCCCCTTCCCATCCAGGCCATTTTTCAGTATTCAGCGCTGCGGTACTTTAACTGACATTTATTCCGTCATGCAGCGCTGTACTGAAATGAATTTTATACCCTTTTTTGGGGACAGATAGAGCTTTCTTTTGGTGGTATTTATTCACCACTGGGGGTTTAATTGGGGGGGACAGCAGAGGGAGGGGGGGGCCGCACCGATCGTCACTAAATACAAGCGATCCGCCGGATTTACAGCCGGCGGATCGCATGTATATTAACGGGCATCGCTGCCCGTTTTTAAATTGCGGCCATTTCCCGCTCGCGTTTTTATTTCTAGGTAAATATTCATTATTCTGTATATAACCATTTCATATTTGCCTCTTGCAGCCAGCAGATGGAAGCACTAAGCAAGGTTCAGCTAAAAACAACCTGTATAGCAGAAAAAGTAGATTGCACACACTGTACCATGATTCCTCTCTCCTACAATAAACTGTACTACAAATAAAAAGCTTTGCCCTTTCTTATTTGAAAGCCCAGTATGCTTTGCAAGCTGAAAAGAGATTTATCCTTAAATGTTGTAAGCAAAACATTTTGAATTTTAGGTATAACAATACAAAACATCTCGTCCGTTTTTTTACTACGGGCGGACGGCAAGAGGTTAAAGGTGCAATAAATGTGCAAACTCTCGAAATAAAAAGAGTCAAGTAACAGTGAAGAAAAAGCAATATACCTTTCACTTATATGACATCTATACTTGTTCCAGGTCAGTGAAAGCTGAAGCCAAACTAATGCCACTCTACATAATCCTTAAAACACAATACAGCTTGAATCAACATTGGACCCTCCAGCCACAGAGCTTGATTAGAAATTTACTTTCAACTGCCTGGAACTGATTTGTTACCCTCAGAGCATTACTCTTGCAGTTCTCAATGACAAATATACCAGTTGTACATAATTAGTATGTTTACTGGGGATTTTATCCTAATCCTCCCTTGAGTAACATGTGCATAGGGGCTGGAAATAAAAACCATGTCTGGTATATAATAAACTGTCGACCTCTGTTCTGCTTACATAACCTTTATTAAAACCCACAGGAGCAATACTTCTTGTGTACTGGCATCATAGTATAGTATTGGCATAAAGGCTGCAGAACAAAAATGCTATTTTTTTTAAAATTTGACTAACCAGATTGAGTAGTTCACTAATTAAATCCAAGCACACCATTGTCTCTGACAAATGTTGCCAGTCTGGGACTGCAGGTGTTCACAGCCCTCAAAAGGCACACATACTGAATTGTGTACACAAAGTATACTTTTCGATTATGGTACATGCACCTCTCCAAATTGCAGCCCACTAAAAATATAAAGACATTAGCAAATTCAACATTGTTCAGACTTTTTTTTTTATTTCAGGTACAAATATAATATGAAAGTACTGTTGTCAGTATTGTCTTACTCTGTTGATTACGGCAACCAAAGCCAATGTTCAGGTTCTGAAAGTGATTCTGGCACTCTGAAGGAAGACATCTGATCTGAAGCTTGACCAAACTGTTGCAGAATATAATGAAGTAGCCACCACAGATGTCTGTAAAAAACAATCAGGCTGAATTGATTCCTTCTGCTAGGGTGTGCATATGGACTTCATCTTTATATTTGCTCATTAGACAAAAAGATCTTTAATTACTCCAGCACTAAGTTCTAGTGGTTTTGAAAGTTTTATCTATTGATTATAGCATTTAACTTTTCAGGGATCCATAAATGTTTTAAGGCACTCTCCCACATTTGAAGAGAAATAATCAATGCAATTGTAAAAACATACCTGTATAACAGAATTAGGTGAATTGTTCAGTCACCTAATTCTGTTCAGTTTCTTAGTTGACTTTTATGCTTGGCTGTGGTGAAAATTATCTTTCAAATGCTTTCATGAGTGGCATAACAGCAAGGATAACCACTTCATATTAATAACATCTGTTCACTACAGTTCCCTAAGCTATAGCCAACTGAGTCTCATATCTGCCTCCAAAACAAACACCCTGTGAGTAGGCAACAATTGACATTTCTAAAATCAACTGGTCTTTTTTTTTCTTATAACTCCCTCAGGCTAAGCTATTGTTTTAGGTTAAGAAATGGTCAAAAACTACAGGCATGCTACAAGAAATGTTTGCAGACTGGTGACACGCTATAGGAGGCTGCCAGGGACTAGGAACATGCTACAATAGACTTTTACAGCTCATTGCCATTACAGTCCCTTTACAAATCAGCGCTCCATTCAGCCCTATTAAAAAATTAAAAAAACCATATTTGATTTTCTTCTCATCAAGATCCATTTTAAAATGGAAATGGAAGTGTTAAAGGAGAACTATGAGATGAGTGATTTCCACTCACCTCATAGTTCTAGCCGACCAGTGACAATGAGACTGTCACAGGTCGGCTCAGTAGATCGGGAGGTGAGCAAACACATACCGGGCTCGCTCACCTCTCGATCCTGTCACGGCTCTCTGCCGTGACAGGGGGAGGGGCTGGATTCCCCTCTCCCCGCTCCGACCTGCCAGCGCTGACTGGCGGAACGGACGCGGGAGGGGGCGGGTACAGCTGGCACTGCCTCTAGATAGGCAGAGCCAGCTGTCACTCACGCAGCTGGGCAGATCCCGACGTCCATGTCGGGAACTGCTCCGGCTGCGGCATCTCAGTATACCGCGAGCTGTAGCTCGCGGTATACTGAGCTTAGGGTAACGGGAGGACGCTAGTTTGTGTCCTCCCGTTACCCTAAGGAGAACTATTGGGAAAAACACTGACCCCATAGTTCTCCTTTAAGAAAATTAACATAATCATTAGGCTAGTAGAAATGAGCTTGATTGATATGTTTCTTTAATTACCCTGAGTATGCACCAAAGCAAGAAAAACACTGCTACTAGGCCTTGAGGGTTACATAGTAGGTACCAAAGAGCTGCAGATTGGGCACCAAGGCACTAGTCTATATACTTCAGTTGGGCACAGAAAAAGTATAGAACCAGCAATTAAAGTGATTAAAAGAAGTTCTCTGCAGAACATACAGCACAACACACTGAACTATTTGAAACATTCTTAAATCTGATTTGGTGAGTCATTTTTAAATATTTAAAGGACAATGCTATGTATAGTGTAGTGGAATGGTTATGGACTTAATTGTGAATGGGTCTTTTTAGAATTCTTTTAATAACACATTCAACTGCAGAACATAGATTGAAACCGGCTACAAAGGAAAAATTGGGATCTCTATTGGATGTTTTGGTAGCGCTACATTGATGATGTGCTAAAGGTAAGTCGCCAGCACACCAAAATCCTTAGTGAACACGTCTTTATTTACATATGGTCATGGTATTACAAAAATCTAATTTTTTATTTGTGATTCCATGACCATATGCCATGCGTCATCATGATGTGAGCGTCATCATCCGTTTGTCACTGCAGCACCCACCAACATTTCTCCGGGGCCTTATCGGTCAAGAGCACGATGGGTTATGGACAATACACATTGCTGATGGGTTTGCAATGTCGCATGGCACTGTGGATTTCCTCCTTGCTTTCTATATGCTATGTAAAGTCCAATCTGTCTTATGATCCACATCATTTTTTTAGTAATTGCATGGTTATAATACAATATTGAAAACTACATACATATATTTTTTTTCAAACTAACAGAACAGAATCAGCTTTAATTTTATAATAGATTTCACTCATCACACGTGTTCAGATCAGTATTCCGCAGTCAGTTTATCAGGTTTAAAGATTGTTTAGTAATACCAATAGGCCCTGTCAGTGTCTGATGAAAACTGGGACCACATTTTGTTTATCCTGAGAAGCTATACAAAATAGTGAATAGTGAAGGTATGTGAGGTACCAGTTACTCAGAAAAAAACCCCACTGCATTCGATTTCTGATGCAATACTCTGCATACAGTGTCAAGATCCTCTCAAAGTACAAAGACACTGGTATACAGTAGATTCGGATACACTTCTGAGATTATGGAGTATCAGTTGGCACTGCTGAAAGCTTTTAGATATAACAAGAGCATATGGGATTTGGTGATAAAATCACAATGTCTACCCGGAACACAGCCTGCCCCTATTAAATTTTTTAGGGTTCAATCACATTTTACCATTCCCATGTTTGATGGCATTAAATGGGCCTTGATAATGAAAAACTACACTTTAAATCACTAAGGAACACACCCAGAATTTGCTTTCAAATGGCACCTGACGTGTCATTCTTCCTTTGTGTCCATGTGCTCTCTTCTATGTACAAGAGGTCACTGAAAATGTAAAGAAATGTAAGAGTTTCTTCTACTTAGACACTTTGTTGAAACAGTGGGAAAAGGGAAACAGTTTCATGTTGTGTGATGTCATCCACTGCTTGAAACGTGGGGGTGAGTGCCTCTTATTATTTACTTTATATATTGTACAAGGATAAACCATCCAAACTACCTTAATTTGGCCTTCCCTATTGACTCCAATGCATTTTGCTGAAATTACAAAATTCTGCCCAAATATGCCAATCACAAGCAAAACTTCTCAATTGTGCTCATCAGATCTTAGCTCTTATTCATTTTTTTCATGGAACAAAACTTTTTTCAAATCTAGTGTACAAAATATAAAGTAAGAAATGCAAATATATAATTTATACCACAACTACCATAAGACATGGGCAATGAGTAAATGTTTGGAAATAGAGACTGGGAGAAAAATGTTTTGGATTGGACCTTGCAAGGAATCTGGTGTCTTGCCTAGGAAGTTCTGTACTATGTCTGCTAACCAGCTAAAGTTCTTCTATACACAGTGTTGCTGCAATTGATTTAAAGGTCCTTTGCACTGTGAAGATGGGAAGTGGTCGGTGAGTCAGTACTGTCCTAGGTGTCTGTTGTACTTTACCATCTCTCCCATGTGAGCTGTCGAAGGAATACAATCTTTAAAAACCCATTAGTGACTGGCACCCAACATTACATTTGCATCCCACAACCGGCTAAGGTGGGTGAAATGTCAGCCCACCCTGCCTCTGGGATCCCTCACATGCTTCTGGGGGTGAGGGGGGTGCTACATATGTTTGACATGGAGTTTGGAGTGAGGCATGGTTTGTGTTTTACCTGCTGCTTGTCGTACAGCAAGCGGTATAGTATGTGTCATGCTTTTAAGTGCCTTCATAGGAGGTTGGGCTTCCTCCTGACAAATCTGCACCCAATTTTATCTTTTGCCACATGTGCTCCAAGATAGAGACTCTCATAGTTTAGAGTTTAGAGTTAGGACCGCACTATATAGAGGTGCCTTGGTGGGCGGTGCGGCTTTCACATTTTCTGCAGAAGACGTGTATCTAAACCTCTGGCTGGTGAGTGCATGCTGGCTGATAAGTGTGCTGGGAAACCCTTCTGTGTGCACCTTGCTGTAAAGCTTGTTACAAATTGAGTGTGTTTGCCATTTGTTTTGCATGCTTTTAAGTGAGTCACATACCTTAACTATTTTGAGCAAGCACATACTTGTTATGAACAGGGGGAATACTTTGTGTGTCAATGTCTGTGGTCCCAAACAGCTCTCACTGGTTCCTTCTGCTGACCTCCATGTCACTGGTGAATTCTGCTATGACATTGGAAGTTAGTAGGAGGAACCAGTGAGAGCAGCCAGGAAGTGACAGAGGTCAACACCCCCGAAGTGTCGGTTTCCAGTTGATCTTATGGGAATGAAGTGGAGTTCAGACGCATTGGGAGTGGAAAGAATGCAGAGATAATGGCTCAGTGGTTAGCACTTCTGGAGGTCCCTGGCTCAAATCCCGGTCAGAACACTGTCTGAAGGAGTTTGCATGTTCTCCCTGTGCTTGTGTTGGTTTCCTCCCACACTGTAAAGACATGCTGGAAGGTTAATTGGCTTCTGTCTAAAGTGGCCCTGTATGCGAGATAGGGACATCTTTGATTGTAAGCTCCATGAAGACAGGAACTGATGTGAATGTGTAGTATGCAAAGCGCTGTGTAAATTGTCGGTGCAATATAAATACGTATAATAATATGGTTTAGGTATGTAACAGGGTTACTTTAAAAACACTCTAAAAAAATGAAACTTACAAAAATTGTAAGCTTTTTAGACAAACTTTTTAAAAGTCCATGTAATAGGTTTAACAATGTCTGATGTGACACATCATATGTGTGCTATGTGTTTCCCCCAGTTTAGCAAATCAAAGCCATTATCTTCTTTATTATGTTTGGTTTATCACCTTGTACATCATGTCTCTTATTTCAGTTTCCTTAGAAGACAAAAATGAAATAATAATTGGAGCTACCAATCAGGAGAGTCATTTCCCCATTCTTAAAACTAGAATTATGTTTTTAAAAAGTGTGAGTCAAAACATATCAAGACAGCAGAGCACAGTTCTCTTGTCACTTAGAGACTCATCATGCCTTTTTCCTTAGGAGGGAGACTGCTGGGACTGAAATGAGATTAAATTGCCTATACAGAATGTCACAGCAAAACCTGTCAAGATGGCACATCAAAGCAATTACAGGATGTCACTGGCCCTCCTACAATCCTGTTCTAAAGTTAGAGCTAACAAAAGAATTCTTAGTTACATGAAATAGAAAAGAATGTTTCAGGCACTGAACATTTAATTTAATGGCAACATGATTCATTGGGTTAACACATATCAAAATGGGCTTTCGGAAAGATTTTTTCTTTCTGCCATATCTATTTTTGACCTTTGAGCTTTAAGTACTACACTGTCAAAATACATAACAAGTCTATGGCTTTTAATTTGTGGCATTTTAAATTAAGTGCATTTGAGTATATAAAGGTGTCTACAATATAAAAAGATAATTTTAAACATTTGTAAGCTACACCATTCCCATTACTTAAGTTGCCATAGCCCACATTTCTACTGAATCAATTTTGCAAATTAGAGTATTGATTTTTGGATGTAACTTGCTATACTTTTAACACGTGTCTGTCTTGCTAGGAGATTGCATTAGAGTTTACAGCTGCAGTTTAATCTACTTATATTTTTCCTTCCCTAGTTCCTCCTGATAATGACATTTTTTTAAATAAAACATTTCTGTTTTCATTACATATTTTATTTTACACCCAGTGATGTCATTGTTGGTTATGCATTTAGATGAAGCACTCAGCTCTTGAGGAATGCTGAATTAAGTTTTACTTGCTTAGGAGATACAGCATTATACAGCATATAGAGAAAACTTCCTGTGTAACATAGACAAGCATGCACACAAAAGCTAACATTGCACTACAGCAGTGGCGTAACTAGAGTCACAGGCGCCCGGGGCAGAACAGAATTTTGTGCCCCCCCCCCCCAGGTCTCAGGAAGCTGTCTCCTGCAGAGACCCCCTGAGACCCTGCAGTCTGCCGGATCTCAGGGGGGCTGTGCAGGATCTGTGGGAGTTGGTCGCGGCAAACCCCCACGTACATCCTGCAACCCCCCCCTGAGACTCTGCAGTCTGCCGGATCTCAGGGGGGTTGTGCAGAATCTATGCTGAGCCCTGCCAGCACAGTCGTCCTCCTACCTGGCACGGGAAAACAAGCCTCCTCCGCTGCCTCGGCGCCCAATCATGGTTGCTTCTGGAGCCTCCTCCATCTCCGCCTCTGCCCCACCTCCTCTGCTGCAGTCATCGGCCCTCCCGTCTCCTCCATCTTCAGCCCGCCTCTTCCATCTCCACCGGGTGTCCGCCCCCGTCTCCGCCCCCTGCCACTCCATCCCCGTCTCCTCCTGCTCTCCCATGCAGAGGCGGCTCTATACTTTGTGAGGCCTTAGGCAAAACTCAAACGTGAGGCCCCTCCCCCACTTACACCCACAGGGGTGGGACGCAGAGTACATGGGGTGGGTCGCAGAGTACAGGGGTCTGACGCACAGTACAGCGGTATGATGCAAGGTACAGGGGTATGACGTACTGGAGCTGCACATTGCTGCCGAGGAGCCCGGCTACTGAATCGGGCATCAGAGAGGCAGCTGAACCGGCTTTTCTCCTCCCCGGCTGCTGCAGCTACAAAGCGGCCGGGAGGAGAGAAATGACAGGACGGATCGCCGCCCTTCACTCGTGCATTTTGTGTAACAACCGGGGGGGTCGGTGGCGCCCCCCCCATCCCTGCGCCCGGGGCAAACGCACTGCCGACCCCCTCGGTTGTTACGCCACTGCACTACAGCACCACCTACAGCTCAAAAGACATGACAGTAAAATGTCAGTAATATGGTGATGTATTTCCAACAGTCATCAATTGGTCTCTATGCAATGCAGGGAGATCATGGCTGGTGGGAGGGCATGGCAGGGTGCTGTACATAGCTGCATGCCTCCATACGCCTCTCAAGAGTCCTCAGTCCTGATGCAAGTAGGGGGCTGGAGTTAAGTAGATATCAAAATGCCTTGATAAGTGGATGTCAGTATGGGGGGAGGACGTTCCTAGGAAGGCTACATTTGGATGTAGACTGACTCAAATAACCCCCATATGTAATGCTGAGCCTCAGTGATTGAAAGAACTGAAAACCAATGAATAAAAGGGGTGAGCCCAGGACAGTAAGGCTGGGGGGAAAAGGACAAGGCAAGAAAATGAGGTGGGCTCTATTTGACTCTCTGTAATTTCTGTGAGAAGTTCAAAGTGTTCAGAGAAAACAGAATAAGCAATTTTAGGTATTGAAAGTAGGGCTTAAGTGCAGCTTTAACACTTCAATACACTAAACACAGTACAAAGAGTGCAAAGTTAAGTAACCCTGACCAATCTGATTACAGAGGGATGTCATGTGATTGGTTGCTATGGGTTACCACAGTTTGTTCAAATTAAAAAGGCCTTTATAATTAAAAAAGGACAGTTAGTTACAGTGCCAGTAGTGCTCTGTGCAGGGTTGCATGCAGCTGTTTAGGGGTTAAGGTATTAGTTAGAGGATTAGTTTAAAGTCAGAGCTTAGGGGTTATAGGAAAACTGCATAGACTGCCATAGCTGAGAAAAATGTTGCTCAACTGTTATGTTGCTCCAACGACTTCAGTACTTTACTTTCCTCTGATTTCACTGGCTGCATGCTTCTTAAGGATAAGGGACTCAGAAATCATTGACAACAGAAGCACCCACCAAACTAGCTTTTTCACAAAGAGGTCAGCATTGCATCCTCTATTTTTCTCTCAGTACAAGACTCTTGTGAAGTTAAAGGTCAGAACTAAGGTTGAGGCTGAAGATGTCAAGCGTTATGGTTAGGGTGAGATTAACCACTTGCTGACCAGGTGTTAACACCCCCTTCCTGGCCAGGATATTCTTCTGTATTCAGCGCTGCAGTACTTTGGCTGACATTTATTCCGTCATGCAACGCTGTACTGAAATTAATTTTATACAATTTTTCGGGAACACATAGAGCTTTCTTTTGGTGGTATTTAATCACTACTGGGGGTTTTATGTTTTACTATATTAAGTAAAATTACTGAAAATTTAGAAAAAAAACAGTTTTTTTTACTTTATGTTAGGAAACAATTATTATTATTACCCATGTTTTTGGTAAAATATAAAAGACAGGGTCACGTTGGGTAAATAGACACCTAACACGTCAAGCCTTAAAATTGCATGCACCCGCGAAATTGCAAAAAACTACCATACCCAAAATTGACCATAGGTGATGCTTTAAGATCTTTTACCGCTCATCAGTTTATTGTTATCAGTGATTAATGGCCCTAGAATTATTGCTCTCACTGTAATGTTCGTGGCGATATGTAACATGTGCGGCATAATGGGCGAAATCGTCATTTTCGCACGTATGCGCACCCGAAGCATTTTTGCACCATGTATGTATGGGTGGAGACTTTAAAACATTTTTTGTGTTTTTTTAAATTCTTTTTTTTTCCACTTAACGTTATTGTTATCACATAGGGGCTAAGAAATCCTCTATGTGATAGCAAAGAGATGTGATAGGTCCTCTTTATGGAGATATCAGGGGTCTTTCCACGACCCCTAATGTCACCTTGGGACCCCCAAAGAAGCTGATGAAGCAGAGATCTGCTTCATCAGCTTCTCAAGCTGGAGACTGACACAAATATGTGGAAGTGATGTAATATACATCACTTCCGCATTCTGACACCCGAGAGGGGATGGAGGGAGATTGTGTACTGATCCCCCTCTGATCCCCTTTCACAGAGCTACTATGCCGGTCCTGGGCTCGCACTGGGCACAGCAGAGGGGGCCGCGGAGGTGGGGGGCTGCACCGATCAGCACTTTATACAAGCGATCCGCCGGCTCTATAGCCGGTGAATCGCTTGTATGTAAACAGGCATCGCTGCCTGTTTTCAAATTTAGCCAGTTTCACGCTTGCGCATTCTGCATGCGAGTGGGCGGGGCCAACAAATGGCTGTAACAGGCCGTCTTTTGACGGCCTGTTACATCCATGAAGCTCTTGACCAGCCATTTTTTTTTATAACGGCCGGCTGGGAGGCGGTTAAAGAGTAAATCCACTTTTGTTGAGAAAAAAGCCTCTGGGTGATCAGTGTACATTACAAGGATTTTACCACAACTTTGTTGCAGTTTCCTACCTGTTTCTCTCCTGAAGGTCACCATATTGCATTGATTTTTTTGGACAAATTTAGAACATTACAGCAGCTACAGTTTTAAATCGAAAGGTCATTTTTAATTGCATTACATTACAAAATGGCCTGTGCAACAAATATATAAGTTATATTCATTTTTTAAAGATTTTTTTCATTTTCATATGTTTTAAAGTGAAGTTATCCTTTAAACAATAGCACAGGTTAAGTTTTCAAGGTTGTTGTTAAGTGTTGGTGTTTGTTACATGTCAGGGTTAAAGGTGACAAAAAACACTAACCCTTGGTTCCTGTGTTACATGTCAGGGTCAAAGGTGACAAAAAACACTAACCCTTGGTTCCTGTGTTACATGTCAGGGTTAAAGGTGACAAAAAACACTAACCCTTGGTTCCTGTGTTACATATCAGGGTTAAAGGTGACAAAAAACACTAACCCTTGGTTCCTGTGTTACATGTCAGGGTTAAAGGTGACAAAAAACACTAACCCTTGGTTCGTGTGTTACGTGTCAGGGTTAAAGGTGACAAAAAACACTAACCCTTGGTTCGTGTGTTATGTGTCAGGGTTAAAGGTGACAAAAAAACACTAACCCTTGGTTCCTGTGTTACGTGTCAGGGTTAAAGGTGACAAAAAGCACTAACCCTTGGTTCCTGTGTTACGTGTCAGGGTTAAAGGTGACAAAAAGCACTAACCCTTGGTTCCTGGCACTGAAACCCAATGTTAAAAAGCTTCCAAGTACCATAAACAAATCTGAATGTTTACATGCATTTTGGTGCATTGGTGCATTTAAAATAGTTTCCTTCATGCACCTGAAAATGCATATAAAATGACTGCATATAAAAAAGCATCTATCTAGAAGCAAGATGTGAATATAACCATTGGAATTCATTAGATGCATATACAGTATATACTGTATGTGTTTACAAAAGCTTTTTAAACCCGTATAAAAGCATCTATCTGCACATATGTAAATGAAGCCTTAGGCCCCGTTCCCACTGCGCGATATGCAAATCGCTTAATGTGAACGGGGCTTTAGTGTTGACAGACAAAGTTTTTTTTTATTCAGAGTTCTCGCTACGTGCAAAATATTTTTTAGCCACACCTCTATCTATGTACATGTGCCTTGTTTTAAATAAAATGGATGTTAGTGAAGTCATCTGATAACTAAACGTCAGAGAAATTAACATAATAATGGTATTGTTTAGCATGTACACTTCTGAATGATCCCTTGGACTGAAATGTGAATGCAACGGTGTATGATCTTATGTAAAGTTCAGTTAATACTTCATACAAAAATCATCTCCTCCATAATTCCAAAATCATATCCTCAATTATTCCACTATAGCCTGAATAAAGTGGAAATTGTATATAGCCTATCCTTAGCCAATCAGCTGCTGTCACAGTTTGAATATTCTGACAGCAGCACACCTGCGATTGTCAGAATACAATAGCCTGGCAGGTGTTAGCGTGGATGGAATAGAATAGCCTGGCGGTTGTTAGCGTGGATGGTGGAATCCAGAGTTTTTCCCATGGGCTGAATAAGAATAAACTCCCAATGTATGGCCAGCGTAATACAGACCAGTGATTTCTGTTCTTTCTACTTGTACATGGTAACTGGTCTTGTATCTACTCCCTCCTGTAGTATTCTGCACACAGCCTGTAGTGGGTGCACTTGCTAGGTCCCTGCTACAGCTCTGCTCTCTGCACAGTCTATGTGCAACAGAGCGATAACGTCACCGCTACTTGTACGAGGTAATACCTGTGTTTTCAAAGCCATTTGATGCATTCAGATTTAGATCATCTGGGGCTTTTGAGGAATATATTTAAATTAACTTTCTCATTTCAGTTTTTTGAGGATACTGACCCAGTGCAAGCATGTAATAATGACGTTTGAATTGTCACTGAATCATGTTTACTATAAAGAACTAAAGTGTTGATCCCTCCAAGCGTGCAGTTAAACTATAGTAAATGGGCTTGCAATGTGTCAGCTTTTTTATAAGACAATTATAATTGAAGTATATCTCTAGGCAGAAATGTTGTATTCGTTTTGGATATAGTAGGGAATGCGAACTCGACCCCCTGTCAAAAACACTTGACAGGGGGTCGAACACCCCCTGTCAAGTGTTTTTTTTGCAATATGTATCCCAATTGGAGAGAATGACTCATCTGTTTGTATTGGTGACTATTGTCAATGAGAAAGAAAGGGGTAAGCCTAAAAACATTTTAGAGTTTTCACCAGAACAAGAGGTAAGGGGAAATCTTCCAATGGGGACACCTGTTCCGAGGATAACTAAGAGGGGAATACCCTTCACTTAAGGAGATTTCACCTAGCATCCTCTTGTGACCCTGGATTTACTGAGCTTGAAGAAAGCTATTGTTAACATGTGTACAGTGAAAACCAGTTCATCTTTTACTTCTATCCCAACATCCACCATATGGAGAAAAAGCACTTCTAAGTATGGAGAATCAAGTATCTTTCTTGCCTACGTAGCGCCCCCCTGACCTCCAGAGGCCTGAGGTGGACCCCAAAGGCACGGAGGGCTGACATTTCACTCTCAGGGGCACATCCTTAGCCAACGAAGGAACATGTGATCAAGAAGTTGGGCGCCAGTCACTTTAAGTGCCTTTTTAAATGCTTTATTGAGAACAGCATAGCTGGGAGAAAGTGTATAGGGCTTCAGACATCCATAGCAAAAATAGGAACTAGACTCACCAATCCCTTCAGGCTTCCACAGTGCAGAATCTTTAGGAGAACAGGCTAACACTGGGCAATAGAGCAACAGGTGAATAGGGATGATATCTTCCATGGGAGAGACACTACATTGTTCCTGAGGTCAATGTCAGCTCCTGGTACCTCCATCAGTCAGGCTTCTATGGTTCTCCTCTCCAGACAATTCTAGACCCCTCCTGGGTCCACATGTGGCCTCCTCCAGGCCTGAGGCCTAGTTAGCTTCTCCAACATTGTGCATCCACCCCCCCCCCCCCCCTCCCCCAGACGAAGCCTGGGGGCGGACTGGAACTGAGCACATGGCAATCCCCTGAGTATTTATGCACTCCCCCAGCATGCACCACTGGCCATGAAACTCCCAGTGATTGGCTGGTGAGGCAAAGACAATCATGATGCTCCTCTATTGGCTGACCCCCTCTGCAGCAGGGCCACACCCCACTCAGGCAGGTAAAATCAACAGCAGAACACCTGAAATTAATCAGATAATAACCAACTACAAATCAGCTAGACTGTTTACAGTGCCTAGCAAAGCTAAATTTCTAGTAGCCACTTCACTGAGGGTGGTAGGAGCTACACCTGCATCACCGCATTGCAGCTATTAGTGCCTAAACTAGGGCTGTACCAATTTGTACGAGCGGCTGACTGAGTGTAAAGAGGAAGCATGGAGCCGACTTTCTGGCCAATCAGGAAGTGAAGGGGCGTGTACCAATCAGGAAGAGGAAGCCGGGCAGCGAGTCATTACCCAACCCCCCCCCGGTTTCCTGATTGGCCAGAAAGCCAGCTCCATTGTCCATTGTGACAAGGGAGCATGATGGAGCCGGCTTTTTCGGCCAATCAGGAAGCTGGGCAGAGTGTAATGACTCACCGCCCAGCTTCCTAATACTGGAAGTTCTGGTATCGGGGGTAAGTATCGGAGCATTTGTGCATGTACGAGTACTCCCCCAAATACTTAATATTGGCACCGATGCCGATACTAGTATTGGTATCTGTGCATCCCTAATAAGTACCTTATTTTGCTAGACAGCTTGACATGTTATAAGAAGTAGAAAAAACTGGATCTACTGGCAGGATCAATAGGTAATAAAACTATGTTACAGAAGGATGCAGGAAAACTAACACTGGTGTGTTAATGCTAGTGACTTATATATGATGTATTTTTTTTTTTTTTGCCTAAAGTTACACTTGAAATAAAAAAAATGAAAATACATTAAAAGGGTAATTCAGAAAGCTGCCGAAGGATCCAGCCGTAGCTTCGGCTGATCCTTCGATTCGCTTCGGTTGCTATTCACAATGGCACGTAGAGCAGCCGAAGGTGGCCGACCGGCTCAGCCGAGCTGAAGGCATATGCTTCGGCTCGACCGAGCCGAAGTGACAGCGGAAGCGGCCTTTCGTCCCGCAAACAACAGTTGGGCGGAGTCAGCTGTGATCTCAACGGGGCTCGGCCACGTTGTAACAATATCAACTGGGCGGAGTCGGTCTTGACACCCAGTTGTTATTCATTGGCTGGGACCTGCTAGGAGATTCTAGCAGGTGGCGGCCAATAGGAAACAGTTGGGTGGAGTTAGCTGTCACTGCTAGCTCCTCCCATTAAAAAATTTAAATCTTTTTTATTTGAAAATTTTACTATTTATTTACATTTTTTTTAAAAATTTCAACCTTTTTTTTTCTTTGACTATTTTCATTGATTTTCTATTCTGCTCGGTACCATGGAGGTGCCGAGCCGAATGCCACTCGGCGGCATTCGACTATTCACTCACTGCCGTTCGGCCCCTATGTGAATGTTGGATTGGCTGAGTCGAAGTCCTTCTGCAAATGACTGAGCCGATGTACAGCTGATTTCAGCCGATGTACGGCTGAAATCAGCCGTACTGAGCCGAAGTAAATAGCCGAACGACGTTCAGCTCACTTCACTTCAGCTGGGTTATTCACTCAGCTGCCTTTGGCAGCTGTGTGAATAACCCCCTAAATGTTTTTAATGGACTCATTACTGTATTCATTTATTTTATTATTAAAAATATTAAAATATCCAGTTTACTGGAACTGTGTATGCCATTGTAATTTATATTGCTAAAGTTATGATGTCATATGTATGCTGTTCTGGTTTTTGCTTCTCATGTATGCATTTGACATATTTTCTCTGTGTGGAAAGGTCATCAGTTAGTTCCCATTCACATCTAGGTGACAGTGTTTTCCCGCATATTATTGCATGTTTTTGCCTAGCGTTGTTGAACTTTTGTTCGTGTTTTTGCGTGCATCTGACATGGGTACATTAGGTCACACTTTTCAGCTGGCAGATTGTGTGACATTATTGTAAACAGAAAAATGTGTGCAAACATGCGCAAAAACACTTGTGTTGCGCATTTCCAGGCATTTCCATTGAAGTCTATGGGGCCAAACGTGCAAAAAAATGAAGAAAAGTAGCTAATGTACTTTTTCAACTGACAGGTGTTTTTCTGCAAGTGACAAAACTCTCAAATGTGAACAGGGGTCATAGAAAACAATGGGATTCCGTGTATTGAGCATTTTATAGCTCCAAGATTTGAACTACAAAACACCTAGGTGTGAACCAGGACGTGCGTTGCATTTCTCTCGAGGCTCAGGCAGTCATTTTTGCTTCTCTAATTTTCTTATTTTAAGTCTAAGCATTTTGTATTGTTTTATTGCTGTTGATGTTTACACAGACATTTATTATATGGTACGGACCGTTAACAATTCCATCTCACCTGTTTGCACAATTTTGCTATATCTGTAATAGACTCTTATCACCAGACTGTGTTATGTCATGTGATGATGTTTTTTCCAACTCTGTGTCATTTATTTACTGTGTGTTTATCTTTTTTTGTACTGTTGTGCAAATTATACTATCTATATCTATCTATATCTATCTATATCTATAGATAGATATAGATAGATATAGATATATATATAAAAGTAATGAAAATACATTAAAAGGGTAATTCAGAAAGCTGCCGAAGGATCCAGCCGTAGCTTCGGCTGATCCTTCGATTCGCTTCGGTTGCTATTCACAATGGCACGTAGAGCAGCCGAAGGTGGCCGACCGGCTCAGCCGAGCTGAAGGCATATGCTTCGGCTCGACCGAGCCGAAGTGACAGCGGAAGCGGCCTTTCGTCCCGCAAACAACAGTTGGGCGGAGTCAGCTGTGATCTCAACGGGGCTCGGCCACGTTGTAACAATATCAACTGGGCGGAGTCGGTCTTGACACCCAGTTGTTATTCATTGGCTGGGACCTGCTAGGAGATTCTAGCAGGTGGCGGCCAATAGGAAACAGTTGGGTGGAGTTAGCTGTCACTGCTAGCTCCTCCCATTAAAAAATTTAAATCTTTTTTATTTGAAAATTTTACTATTTATTTACATTTTTTTTAAAAATTTCAACCTTTTTTTTTCTTTGACTATTTTCATTGATTTTCTATTCTGCTCGGTACCATGGAGGTGCCGAGCCGAATGCCACTCGGCGGCATTCGACTATTCACTCACTGCCGTTCGGCCCCTATGTGAATGTTGGATTGGCTGAGTCGAAGTCCTTCTGCAAATGACTGAGCCGATGTACAGCTGATTTCAGCCGATGTACGGCTGAAATCAGCCGTACTGAGCCGAAGTAAATAGCCGAACGACGTTCAGCTCACTTCACTTCAGCTGGGTTATTCACTCAGCTGCCTTTGGCAGCTGTGTGAATAACCCCCTAAATGTTTTTAATGGACTCATTACTGTATTCATTTATTTTATTATTAAAAATATTAAAATATCCAGTTTACTGGAACTGTGTATGCCATTGTAATTTATATTGCTAAAGTTATGATGTCATATGTATGCTGTTCTGGTTTTTGCTTCTCATGTATGCATTTGACATATTTTCTCTGTGTGGAAAGGTCATCAGTTAGTTCCCATTCACATCTAGGTGACAGTGTTTTCCCGCATATTATTGCATGTTTTTGCCTAGCGTTGTTGAACTTTTGTTCGTGTTTTTGCGTGCATCTGACATGGGTACATTAGGTCACACTTTTCAGCTGGCAGATTGTGTGACATTATTGTAAACAGAAAAATGTGTGCAAACATGCGCAAAAACACTTGTGTTGCGCATTTCCAGGCATTTCCATTGAAGTCTATGGGGCCAAACGTGCAAAAAAATGAAGAAAAGTAGCTAATGTACTTTTTCAACTGACAGGTGTTTTTCTGCAAGTGACAAAACTCTCAAATGTGAACAGGGGTCATAGAAAACAATGGGATTCCGTGTATTGAGCATTTTATAGCTCCAAGATTTGAACTACAAACCACCTAGGTGTGAACCAGGACGTGCGTTGCATTTCTCTCGAGGCTCAGGCAGTCATTTTTGCTTCTCTAATTTTCTTATTTTAAGTCTAAGCATTTTGTATTGTTTTATTGCTGTTGATGTTTACACAGACATTTATTATATGGTACGGACCGTTAACAATTCCATCTCACCTGTTTGCACAATTTTGCTATATCTGTAATAGACTCTTATCACCAGACTGTGTTATGTCATGTGATGATGTTTTTTCCAACTCTGTGTCATTTATTTACTGTGTGTTTATCTTTTTTTGTACTGTTGTGCAAATTATACTATCTATATCTATCTATATCTATCTATATCTATAGATAGATATAGATAGATATAGATATATATATAAAAGTATTGATATATTATATAAAATGTTTTGGAGAAAAAAATATTAAAGATAAGAATATACAAGACACTTGTTCCACTACTGCATTTGTTTAGTGAAAAGGGTTAACTGGCACAATTTTGTTCATGTCCCCAAAAGACCTACTAACATAAACGCATATATATTTGCTCTCTCTAAAATCAAAGTGAAAGCCACTCCACTTATTTTCACACGCACATTAAAATAGATGATTTGGCCCGTCTACATATATAATGGTACTCAAATATGCTGCCTTTGTAGCTATGGTAACTGATCCATTATTATCTCCGTTACAGTATTCTTAGCCCATAGCCTGAAAAAATCAAGCTGACCAGAGATATCATGAGCTATTACTTTGTCATATGGTCGAGCACAGCAAAACAGCAGTCAGTTGCAGTGTTTATTCTATGTGCGGTTGACAATGTGACCTGCTGTAAAGAGACAGAAAGGGCTGGAAAGGACAAAGCACACAGCAAGGTAACTTCAGTGTGCCAGTGATGATGACGGGTGAATAGCTGGCTGGTGTAAGCGACCATCCGCGTGGTGACGTAAGATGGAGCATTGGAGCATGAAGGGGGGGCTCTCAGTACTTGATTAAAAAAATTGATAGAATTGTATTGTATCTGGTCAGCTAAAGACATCACAGAATCAGTATCCCAGGCATTAGTTTGAGCTATAGATTTAGAAAAAAGGAATGACACAAATACAACAGAAGCTTTGACCTTGAGTTATTCAGATGAAAAAAACATAAACAAATCAGACAGCCTGATTCAAAGAATCTGATCTGTTTAATAAAGCTGGTGTACATATAATCTTTGGGTGCTAAATGAAGCTAGGCATTAGGATGCAGGTATCGCTTGTTGCTATAGACAGGCATATGGTGTCTGCTTGATGTCATGTGCAGTGGCTGCAGCAGGTAAGGTAACAAACATGTGGCAAGGGAGGATGAGCAGATAGACTTTGGTCCATATGCAGAGCAGCAAGTCACAGAGGGGAGTGTTTGCCACCGAGGGAGGTGTGTGCGGACGCTCTATAATCGGGGTAAAGCATTCAGGATTCAGGCTTACATGCTGAAAACACAGAAGAGCAGAGAGGGTGTGGCACAGGGAGGTAGTTCATAGAGATTCCCTGTGTATCAAACTGCTTGTAATGCTGATGCTGCCTCTTCCTCTGCTAAGCCACTGACAGGTCTGCCCTGGAGCTCCTGACAATAATAACAGTGCCTGAAGTAGGAAAAGATGATCAGCACGCAACGCCGGCACACCTTTTCACTCTAGGTTTACCAATCCACAGTTCAACAGCATCATCTGACAGTCATCTCTAACTGGTGAGTCTTTTGTTACATCTGTAATATTGTTTTGCACTGTTGCAAATACTGACTGATAATTTAATTCATCTCTACAAATACAATTAACTTTTACGGCAGCGGCATATACAAAACTCAACCGGTGCCGAGACAGTATTAAAATATGTTGGTTTATTTTTCAAAGTGCTAATCAGTTTAGGTAAACAATTTTCTGCTATACGGTAAAACAAAACACTCATACTGGCAGAGAACAGCAATGTTTGTGTACAAAGAAGGAAAATAAATAATGTTTGAAAGTTTTTGTTTAATCAGATATTACGAGCATAGCGCATGAATGTCTTGCACATGCAAAGTTTGCATTGTGGGATTTTCCTGTCCTGGAAGGCCAAGGAATATCTGACCTGAAGTGAATTAATAATCATTTAATCCCTCAGCATGTAATATTTTTTACCCTTGAACTTTGCAGTCATGGCCAGGCATGTGAATGCGAACAGGCTGAGCCTTTAAGGGGCATACAGGCATTTTCTTCATGGAATTAACTACATGCTATTTGAAATGATCTGACTTTTAAATTTTGCTGCTGGTCAGTAAGAGCCAAACGTGCATAGATGTAGTGAAACTATGCCCTCATGGGTGAGAAGCTTTGTGCAAGCTAAAAGTTAAACAGATGAAGATTAAACAGATTGCAGTCAATAAGTAGCTTACTGTTTCTGTGTTCTCCAGTACACGTGAGATCAGAGATTCCCTATCATGGCATGTCAAAAATCTGCCAATAAAAATATATAGATTAAAACAGCTTTGACAGTTCCAATAAAAATAACGTATTTATATTTTTAATTCTTGACATAAATGATAGCAATTAGTTTGGACTGTGGACAATTTATCTGATAGCATACTAAACATATTATGCATTTCACTTTTAAGTAACTCTTTTTAAACTGATATTACAGTAATAAATGATATGTGAAGCTTGCTTCTTTGCTATTTATCATAAATGCAGTAATTTGGTGCTCGGTATCAAGGGAACCTGAACAAACATGGACCATGTTAGGCACAATAAAAATTGTTATGTTCACACTGCTCACAAACCCATCTACTTTTGTATTATGATCAAAAGGAATATATTGCACTACCTGTCCTCATAATAAATGTGTGATATAATTTGCTTTTAATCTTTTAATCTCCTTAAATAGAACTGCCCACAGCCTATAAGGGGCATTTGTGTGATATAATGTGAATTTTCTGGCTATATGGAGTAAATAACATGTGAATTGGCAAGAGCTTTAGATGTAACCTTGTTGAATAAGGCAGTGCAAAAGGCGACTTTACTGCCTTCATAGCAGTCAAGATCATTTTTGATTGGTACCTAAACACAACAGGCAAAGAGATTGCAGTTTAATATGCTCAAATCAGTCAAAGCAATTTTTTATTGATTGTTGAGTACTTTCTATATAGCCACTGCTCTTTGAGGTCATTTACTGAAAAGCTTGCTATTATATTATATATTATATTTATATTATATATATTAATAAGGCAAAATATGGGGCAAGAAGTGCAGTCCACAACAAAAATCATTAGTCATTATTATCTGCCTACACTAAACTAATGAAGGTGACTAGAGGATTGGTTACAGGGAATAGCTGCTGATCATGGCTATATGCTTACTAGGGCTTATTATATGTTATATAAGATGTGGTTTTCTAAGCCAACATAATCACATAGATACATTCATGGTCACATATGTTTAAAAGTCCAACCTTGAAAACATGCTGGTTAAGCTGTTTAGTCATACTGAAGACAAATATATAATGTTTATATCAATTCAATTTATGCCATACTACCATATTATAATAAAAACAAAGACATGACTCGGCTGCTAAGTACACTCTAGAACAACTCTTTTTTCATAAATGCTTCCCTTGATTTTTTGCTTATTTTCAATTCTTTGGTGTTTACCAACCATTTTTGTCTTGAGAAAAAAGCTTGATATATTTCAAAGTGTAGATTGCTAATTTTATTACTATTAAAAATAGTTTAAAACAAAACTTCATAATTATTATATCTCTTAATGTTAATGTTAGTGTTAATAAAATCCAATTTTGCAGCATTCTTCTTTGCACTATAGTGTTCTTGATGTTGAGCAATGCATATGACTAATATAAGCATGAGTATAACAATCACTACAGGGGCATTGCATTCTGCATTTTCATTTAATGGGAGCTGGATGGAAGGATATATTTGTTTATTTAATAGCACATAGAAGCACCAACAACGGAAAGAAAGTTGAAAATAAAAGCCAATTTAAAAACGATAGATCTGTCTCGTAAAAAAGCAAAATGGGAAAAGTTGAAAATTAAATCTTATTTAAAAGTGAGAGAGCAATGTGCAAAATATAGTAATCCATAGTAACCAATGGACAATCTTTCATTTAACTAATCTAACTAAAATAACCTAAATTATGTTTGCTTCATTTGGTTTATTGTGCTTTTTGTGCTGTCCTATTACAGAAGCCCAACTGTTTTTTCAGTGCAAAAATATGCACTTTTGTATGCCTAATTGCACAGATATGAGAGGGTACTACTCTGAGTGTTCCTTCCAATGGTTTCTACATGGTGGTGTGACAAATTATTGAAGTTAAGCATCATTTGTTAGAAACTGAATTATTATATGTTACGCTATGTAGAATGAGAAAAAAAGTTCAGCTATTTGATGGAATATAGAGCAGCATTGTCTAGGGAAGGGATGGGCACAGACATGGCAATAATAAATTAAACACGTTTATACCACCTTTTATAAGCCACATAGCCCAAGAATCCTAAAATACTAACAGTGGTGAGTTTTCCAGAGACTGGCATTCTGAAAGCCTATAATTTATACAAAAGCAGTTAGGTCTATAGAAACCGCTATTTGGATGGCAGCTGTCCACTTTCTATTTCCAACATGCCTGATACTCTCCATATTTATTTAAAGCTCCCCTGTGGTTCATTCCCAAAGATCTGACCATTGGGCTAGGAATGTCCAACATATGGCAGTTTAGAAGGGGCGATGAGCACATATGTTTGGCTTCCGCCAACAGCACTACAGAGCAGAAAGATTTAACTGTACTGTACAGTACACTGCTGTATTGCGGTAAACTGACTGTACACTGCTGTGCCGTTTGACCCAAACAGTGCATGAAAATGTGCATTGCCTGTAATTGAGCTCACATTGAGCCTTCTTGCCTACTTACCAGTAGACATGAGCGTAACCCAAGTAAGCAGCCTAAGAAACATGTGCTGAGTACTCTTATGCATCCAGTGCCCTTGTGTTCTCAACCCTATCCATCTCTAACAGAGTTGTATTTTTTTAGAAACCCTTAGTCATAAATGAATGGAGCATAATTTGAAAAATCGTTATTTCAACTACATTCACTGGCCATCTGCTGGTATGTATCCCCTTTTACACGAATTACAATTGTTAGAGGCAACCATTGCTGGTAGTAGATGCCAACATATGTAAATAAGGTGTCTTCCTGTGCAGAGATGCTGTATTGCAGGGAGCATTGACATAAGATGATGGAGCAGTATTGAGCACAACTGGTCTGTATAAAAGACAATAGTGAATCACAAATTAATCATTGATTCAGCAAATTCGAAAATAAAACTTTGACTTTTGCTGGTGAATGTCATATTAGTTGTATTATGAATGTGGCAAAGCTTAATGAGATTTGGATTTCATATTAAAGAATTGTAAATCTACATTTTGGAGGTTGGGGTGTTAGTGAATGTGGGCTAATACCTAAGTGAATGGAGAAATTGGTTTTATCACTGCAGGAAATCGTTCTAAGCTGGAATAGTGTCAAATGTAATTAATAATGTGTCCTATTGGTTTTTAACCCTTGGGAAAGAGAATCTCTTGTTTTGGGTACCTCTCTCTGAGTCTTTTAACCACTTCAAGACCAGGTGTTTAGACCCCCTTCCTGGCCAGGCCATTTTTCAGTATTCAGCGCTGCGATACTTTGACTGACGTTTATTCCGTCATGCAACGCTGTACTGAAATTAATTTTATACCATTTTTTGGGGACAGATAGAGCTTTATTTTGGTGGTATTTAATCACCACTAAGGGTTTTATTTTTTTATTATAATTAGGAAAAATTACTGAAAATTTTGAAAAAAAAACGTTTTTTGTAACATTATGTTAGGAAACATTTATTATTACCCAGTTTTTTGGTCAAATATAAAAGATCAGGTCACGTTGGTTAAATAGACACCAAACATGTCAAGCTTTAAAATTGCGCGCACCCGCGACATCGCAGAAAACGACGGCAACCAAAATTGGCCATAGGCGACACTTTAAACGTTTTTACCGCTCATCAGTTTAGTGTTATCAGTGATTGATGGCCCTAGACTTATTGCTCTCACTCCGACG
>NW_017306524.1:1478644-1484181 GCF_000935625.1 Nanorana parkeri | reverse complement strand
GAAGCACAGATCTGCTCCATCAGCTTCTTTGCAGCTTCTGAAGCTGGAGAGTGACACAAGAATGCGGAAGTGATGTATTATACAACACTTCCGCATTCTTTCAGAGGAGAGGGGACCGGAGGGAGCTTGTGTACCGAGCTCCCTCTGATCCCATGTGACAGAGGTGACATGCTGATCCCGGGCTCGCACCGGGCACAGCAGAGCCCGGGATCAGCGGGACAACAGCGGGGGGGGACCGCGGAGGGGGGGGCACCCGATCGGCACCCCATACATGCGATCGGCCGGCTCTACAGCCGGCGGATCGCATGTATATTAACGGGCATCGCTGCCCGTTTTTAAATTCCGGCCTGGCGGCGCGCGCAAGGGGGCGTGTCTGAGCGGACGTCTAGAGACGCCCGCTCAGATCGAGAGAGCTCCTGGCCGGCCATTTTTTTACTACGGCCGGGCGGGGGGAGGTAGTTAAACTTCCTCCCCCCGTCACCCAATTTTCTCCATCACAATCCAAGATGGAACATTGAACCTCCTTGCAAAAGTCATAATTAAAGTGTGCTTACAGCAGGCATTGTAGTTGATGTCTGCAACTACCATCTGCACATATCCCACAATATCATAAATATACACTTTTTTCACAGCAATGTAGTTTTAGTAAATGTATGATTGCTAGATTTCTATTATTCATGTACACATACATTAAGTGAATAAGCATAAGCTGTGCACAGTATTGAAGTAGTATTGCTAATTAAGTCTTTTATGATAATTTACCATATGTGAGTGTTTTGAATGATTTTTAACTTCATGTGGAGATTTTGAGATTGTGATTGAATTTCTGCTTGGAGAAATGTATTTAATTATTTGTGTTCAGTCCTTATGTGTTCCTGTATTGGGGGTCTTTCATATTTCAGTTATTTCCATTCCTCTCAACTTTAGAGTTTCAGAAGAAGGGGCACAGTGTCAAATAAATAAAATGCTTTGTGCACGCACAGCATGGGCATGGTCACACTATGCTGAATATTGGGCATGGCCTAAAGAGGTTTGGTTAAACAGAGTCTTAGCTTACGCAAAGCATCCGCTGCACTCATTTGGCGCAGTCTTTGTACCGACAACAACTATTTTTTTTAAATGTAATTCTTCTTTTACATATACTTTTCTGCATACAGAATATAGGCAGAGAGCCAACACTTTGGCGGTGCTTGACTTAGAGAACAACTTTAAAACATTTGGAGACTACTTACAGTATTTATCAGTAACTGTTGAAACAATGAAAACCTTTACATTGGAGTATGTAATACACAACATAGCTTACAGAGGGAAGTGACCAAGGCAGTTGGCAGTTAGAGGGAGGAAGAATGCCTCGGGGTTGGCAGTCAGTAGAAGGAAAAATGCTCCACAGTTGGTAATCAGTGAGAGGGTGAGGTTGGTGATCAATGCAAGGAGAAATGCCTTACGGTTTGTGGTCAGTGGAAGGAAAAATGCTCCAGCATTCTTCCTTGAGGGAGCAAGAATTGCTCTAGTGTCAAAATCCATGGGATGACCACCCCCCCCAACCATACTTACACAGATGCTGTGTCAAGTGCTGGAATAAGCGTTCTAGCACCCAATATGGTACACTGCTCAGGACCACAGGATCTTAAAGTTCCAGAACAGCCCTGATGTATTTGTGATAGTTAGTAAGATAGAACTGTATGAAGGATAACTGTATTAAAAGTACAGCTATCCTTTGCCAAGATGAAACTTATGGATCACTAAGCTCAGTATACTACTATCTGGTATAATGGACAGAGGGACACACTGTTCACACAGTACCTGTTGCTGCCTAAGGTGCTGTATGGGGGGAGGGGAATTGGGTGGGGTATGACGTCCGGCCCAGCTCCTGGCAACCAGTGACGTCACTGGTTCTCAGGAGCAACTAGTGACATTACTGGTTAACGTCACTGGTTGCCAGGAACTGAGCAGGACCCCAGCCAGTGCGTTCCAGGTTGCTAAAAGGTCGGCGGGGTTATGTGTATGGCTCTTACACATCTCCCAACCTGGCTTTTAGCAACTTGGAGGAACGCTCTAGCTGGAAAGGGGGCAGCAGGTACACTGCAAACATTGTGCATGCCTGCTGCTCTGCCTGCCGCCCCCCTCCCCATGTGACCCAAAGAGATGCCTCAGGCTGCCTCATTATAGGGACGTGTATCTAACTTTGCTGCAGCAGCATACAGTAACATTCTGAATCTCCCTCACATGCTACAAATGTGCACTGATAACACCCTCTCTCCCTTTACAGCCCACCTTACTCCATCCCTGGCCGCATGGCTCCCATCCCTAACCTGATATTGCCCCCTTCATATGCTGCCTCTATCAGCCTCTATGTAACTGTTAAATGTTAGACTACCCACCAGTGGCGTAACAATCACCATAGCGACCCAGACGGCCGCTATGGGACCCGGGGCACGGGTGGCCTGGCCGGGACATCCCCCTGATGCTGTGCGGGCCGCCTGGGTCGCTGTGGCATCTCAGGCTGCTGGCTGTCACTGGCGGCTGTGAGGAGGAACACGCCGCTATTCACATTTGCAGCGACGCGTTCCTCCTTACAGCCGCTGCTGAGTCGGTGACAACCAGCAGCTTCAGAGGAGGTGTCTGGGCCCGTCGTCGGCAGCAATGGAGGAGGCGGGGCCCAGCGATCGAGGAGGTGGGGCTTAGTGATGGGGAGGTGGGCCTGGCGATCGAGGAGGCGGGGCCCAGTGATGGAGGAGGCAGTGCCCGCATGCGATCATGGAGGAGAAGGAGGCGGACAGATGAATGGAGCAGACAGGTAAGAGGGCTTGACCGCCCACCTGAGACCCTGCAGAGCCCACCATAGAGAGTCACCCTCAGGTGGGCTCTTTGGGTTATCAGGTGGGCTTAACTAGAAATCACAGGGCCCCATACAAAATTTTGCAATGGGGCCCTATGATTTCCAGTTACGTCCCTGCTACCCACAACTGATATTTCACTTTTTGGTAGATGCCTGAGGATTCAATTACCTGGCAGATTCTTGTATTTTTCAGGGACTCTTTGTGACATCTCAGTGCTTAAATGACTGGGTCTGTACACCTGCTGTGGCTATTATGTGGGGCTTCCACTCTCCCTGCATGAATTTTTACAACAGGACAGGATGAAACATGCATAACAGACCAAGAACAGCCAAAACACCCAGATGGACAGGAAGAGAGAAAGGAAGGAATTATGGTAGGGAGATTTTCCTTTCTGAGTATTTAAAACAAATAAGAAGCCTGGCCCTAATATCACTTTTGGCTGGACTGACCCTTAAAGCTTTTGTTAATAATCATTATTAGTATATAAAGGAAACGGAAGTGTGAAAAGTGAGGAATTCTGCTAAACTGTTATGTACTGAAAGGGGGGAATGATAAGACAAGTGTCCCTATTGGAAGACATTACAGGGTTATTCACAAAAGAGTGTAGAGTTTGGAGAAGGCAGGAGAAGTGAACAATCTAGGACAAATATAGCTGATTTGGAAAAATTCTCCAATTTAGGTCACTTTCCAGCTTAGCTATGTTGTCCTAGATTGTTCACTTCTCCTGCCTTCTCCACACTCTTCACCATTTTGTGAATAACCCTGTTAGCCTTACCTCTTGTTCTGATAACAGTCATAACATTTGGATTTCCCCTTACTTTCTGTCTTGGTGACAAAAGTCACCAGCACAAAAGAAAGGTGACTCTCCACAGTATGGACACAGACAGCAATTAAGACTTGGAAGAGGGTCTAATTTTACCCAAAACTAAACTAACTGCATCAATAAAATGGCAACATATTTCAGTAATGTATTAACCTGTATCTAAACCCATGAACGATTTTCCTTAAAGGAGAACTATGGTGTTAAGGCTTTTCCCCATACTTCTCCCTAGGATAACGGGAGGACACAAACTAGCATCCTCCCATCACCCTAAGCTCAGTATACCGCGAGCTACAGCTCGCGGTATACTGAGACGCCGCAGCTGAAGCGGATCCCGACAATTATGTCTGGATCCGCTCAGCTGCGTGAGTGACAGCTGGCTCTGCCTATCTAGAGGCAGAGCCAGCTGTAACCGCCCCCCCCGCCCGTTCTGCCAGTCAGCGCTGGAGGATCAGAGCGGGGAGGGGGGAATCCAGCCCCTCCCCTGTCACGGCAGAGAGCTGTGACAGGATCGAGAGGTGAGTGAACCCGGTATGTGTTCGCTAACCTCCCGATCTACTGAGCCGACCTGTGACAGTCTCATTGTCACAGGTCGGCTAGAACTATAAGGTGAGTGAAAAGCACTCACCTCATAGTTCTCCTTTAAATGTGGTGGCTACATTAGTTTGTTTTGTTTTTTTTTACTTTTTTCCCTTTACTTTGACCTGGCGATCCTGCAGATAGCAAACTTCTTGTCCCTTCATTTATCTCTCCACTGTATGCATGGAACACAACGGTTGTCACAAAGGTTTCTCTTCAAAGATGTCTTCCTTTGTTCTTCTTCATGACATAGTGGATTGATGGCACTAATACTTTACACATGAAAGATAAGGATATTTAATCTTTCTTTTCAGCTCAAGGACAAGGACACTAAATTTCTGGCAAGATCATCGGGTATTTTCTGTATTTGCCAAATTTGTTCTTAGCCTGAAAAGGGAAAAATAATGCAGCCACCACATCTAAGGACTGGTAAACTGCAATATATTACATTTCTGCTTTTAGGTTTAGATACACTTTAATTCATGTGCTGTTTGTAGAGGAATACAGATACGGATTAAAGAGTACATTTGGAAAATACCAGCTTAAAGTAAGGCCATTCAATGTCAAGCTATACTGCTTATACTGAAATTCTCCTTTAAGGCTGTTTTTGTTGAGTGTATTAGTAATTTCAGGTTGGAATTGTAAACACACATGTGTTTGATATTTTTGGAATTGATCCTATTCTGTAAAACATAGTCCTAAATGTCTCTGTAGCATTTGAGGTTCCCCCACCTTACAATTATGAGACTATTTTACACAGGCTGCCTAATAATATTTCTGCTGCAGGAGCTATTTTGGTAGTGCTGGGAGCAGTTCCAAGACAAGATCCTCTAGCACCTAAGTATTTAATCTTGGCTTTAAGGCATCTTATTACCCAAAAAGTGTAATTTGTCCCTTTTCTAAAAGTACTAATATGATAGTTCTGGTACAGAACATGTTAAACTTAATTACAAATAAAATGGAGGCATTACAAAAGCCTACTAACAAAAAGGATGACAATGAAAAAAGTTTACATACAAACAGTACAAAAGAAGCTAATTAGGGTTATTTAAGGATTAAGAAAGGGTTAAATTGAAATACATTTTAAGTGTATTTCTGCCAAGGAAGCTCCCACCTGCTGTTTACAAGGTATTCATTATGGAAGCACTTTCAGTTCTCATTATAGACAAAAGAGGACTCTGTGGCCCTAGCTACACCCCCACAATTCAGCTATTAGCCCGCTATATGATAGCTGCAAAGTTAAGTAAAAAAAATAAGTTACAACATAAAAATAACTAAAATTTAAAAATTGTTTTAAA
>NW_017306524.1:1461574-1478617 GCF_000935625.1 Nanorana parkeri | reverse complement strand
CATACCTGCAAGAAAAAAAAGGGATTGGGCAGCAAAACAGTAAATCATTAATATCCATGTTAGCCCACTTCTCTAAGTCAGAGGGTCTGATGTGATAGTGTATGCCAAAAAGAAAGCATTTGCTTCCCATTTCTGTTGCGGCTTTACATATTTTAGTATATGAAATACTGTCTCAAAAGAACAATTACAGACAAAAAGTTCACTTAGTTATGAAGCGAAGGTGAGGGGGGTTGAAATTCTGTCTAGTTTGTACTTAAAGGAGAACTATGAGGTGAGTGATTTATACTCATCCTCATAGTTAGATGAGACTGTCACAGGTCGGCTCTATTAATCGGGAAGTGAGCGAACACATACTGTAGCTCGCTCACTTCCCGATCATCTCCCCTGCAGAGAGTGGTGACTGTCAGTCACGGCTCCCCGCAGGGATTCCCACCTCCCCTCTCTGATCCTCCAGCGCTGACTGGAGGAACGGACGGGGGAGGTGGCGGGCACAGCTGGCTCTGCCTCTAGATAGGCAGAGCCCGCTGTCAATCAGGCAGCTGGGTGAATCTCGACAATATTGTTGGGATGCGTCCCAGCTGCGGCGCTCTCAGTATATAGCTCGCTGTAGCTCACTGTATGCTGTGCTTTGGGTCACGGGAGGACGTTAGTATATGTCCTCCCGTGGCCCTAAAGAGAACTATGGGATACAAAGGTTACCCCATAGTCCTCTTTTAAGTCTCTATTACTGGGCTCGGCTCACCACCCTTTCTTTCTCAAACTGTTTGGCCAACAGATCAATTGACTGAAACACTTCTTACATACCTGTATTCCTTTTGCCTCTGACTCAATATTGGCATTTGGCCCATATTGCACCCCTCCCATCTCTAGGGGGGACTGCGCAGGTGCGCGGTTCGACTAGACCCGCCCAGACACATATCAGATCATACAAACTGATATTCCCTGTACCTGAAGTAGCGCCTGTGTGCGCGAATAGTCGTACCAGCTCCTCCAGTGTAAACTTCTCAACTGCTTACAGCATCATAGCCTTTAATGAATTGATATTCTGTTGTTCATCCTTGACTTTTTGCAATGTTATCATGTTCTAAAATTATCATGCATTCTATATTTATTTTGTTATGTTAAAATCATGCTGTAGGAAAGATACACATGGAGAGAGCATACAGGGAGCTATCTATTTAGTTGACTTTAAATTGGATTATGTATCCAGCTCTTTTTAAATTAATACAATAAAAAATGAATTTTATATGAAAATCTTTATTTTTTTTCTTGTGGAGTAGTCCTTTGGTGCTTTTAAAACCCCACTTTCTGTCCTTGTGATTCCTGTAGTAAGCTAACAATGCTGTACTGAAATTTCACTCAATGTTATCAGTAATGTCTGAGATCTCTCTTTGCACTACAGAACAGCTCCTGTTTATGTTTTGGAGTTGAGCTGTTTTGTAGCCCTATTACACTTTCTGTCCTATGGTAAGAGCACTGCTCCTCCATAGATTTAGTACTGAGTGAGTGTTATCACCCGAGGATCCTAATGTTTTACTAGGAGGATCACTAAGTAAAAATAAAAGGAAAACAGATTGGAGAAAAAAGAAAACAAATGCAAACACCACATCTAAGGACTGTTACGCTCCAATACCTTAACAGGGATATTCACAAAAGGGTGAAGAGTTTGGGGAAGACAGGAGAAGTGAACAATCTAGGACAACATAGCTGATCTGAAAAAATTCTCCAATTCAGCTCACTTTCCAGTTCAGCTATGTTGTCCTAGATTGTTCACTTCTCCTGCCTTCTCCAAACTCTTCCTCCTTATGTGAATAACCCTGATAATGTATGTTCTTGGGTTTAGATACACTTTCCAGGGTGAACAGCACCTTGGGATAAGCATACAGTACAACTAGTCACCACTAATTGTAAACAGGTTTAATTAAAATGAATAGTACATTTACATGTAACCAAGAACTGGACAGATGGACAGATGGGGCACTCTATTCACACCATGTCTAGTGGTCACTTTGGATATAACAGTTCCAAGTGGGTATTGTTTTCATTACCAAAAGAATGGGTTTGTCTTTATCTGGAATAGTACTAGAGCGTATGAAAGATTGAACTTGGTAGGTACGCGTTTTTTTGCATGCTGGCTGAATATGTAAGCATGCAGCTGTCCAGGCAACATCCCATTCATATGAAAAAAGGGAACATTCTAAAACAGGCCACAAAACCTCAGCAGATCCAGTGAATGGTTCATATGAGCCAGCTAAAATCTAACAGTCATTTAAGCCATTGAAACAATTCTGTCTTTAAACTGTGACCTTGTGTTGATTGGAGCTTTTGTGTGTAATTATTGGGCATGTTTACAAATGAACACATGTAGCATAGCAGTCTTTTGTGAATAAAATAAAAGGCTGATGCTGCAAGAATCATAGCATTCTAATGGAGCCTCTGTATCACTTTCACCTGCCGCTGAAAAACAAGGGTTTCCTGGAAGATCTTTGTCCAGGAACTAAATAGAGTTCTGAAGAACAACCCCTTCACCAAGTACTGGAGTTAATATAGGATGGGCAGATTTTTCTAAAAGCTGAACTCCAGACAAAAGACACAAATGTATGCAGTTCTGTGATTGTTAATAAAAATGTGGATTTTTGTATAATCAGAGCAGTGTAAGTACCCACATTTGACTTGGTAGGATCTTCTTGAAGTCTGATAAGAGAACTTAGAAGGGCAGGGTGAAGCAGCACATGGAGCCAATCAGTTCTGCTGCAGTGCAAGGATCATGTTGAAAAGAGGAAAGAGCAATGTGAAAAAGATGAGCTCACCTGTTTCTTGCTTCCCCTCTTTCCCTTTCAAGTCACAATTTGGGTGTGTGGAGAGGAGACCTGTAAGTGTTTCTGAACTGGAGCAGAGACAAAAGAGGTCCCCACCATCCCCCCCCCTTCCCTCCCAGGTGCTAGGCAGGGTTGTGTCAGAGCTGTGTTAGCAGGACTGGATATACAGAAATACTAATCATTTGGCAGGTAAACTAGTTTTAGTTTCCAGAAGAATCAGCTGGTCCTCTGAGCACTAGACCTAATATTCTGTTTTAGGCTGGCTCCTTTCCCTTGCAGGGCCTATGGCACCATCCTTGTGTGTGCTAGTAAGCTGTGTATGTCTCCACAAACACACAGACACCGAAAGACAAGGCATTCCCCTCCTCCTTACTCCCCTCTCCCCCCTTCTCCAAGCTAGTAGATGGATGGCTGATGGAAACTGTTCTCCCTTGTGATCTTGTACTAGACAGGAAGTTCAGGGAAGTGGAGCTAATAGAGTTGGAGCCAGCTGTTCAGAAACATGATGACTGTAAGTATTTGGCAAAGATATATAGAAATATTTTGCAGGACAATGTATACAGTGGGGGGAATTTATAAAAACTGGAGCAGATTTGCAAATCAGCTTCTCTGTCTCATTTTCAAATCGCAACTGAGCAAACTGAAGAGAGGTGTTCATTGGTTTCCATGGGCAACTGCTCCAGTTTCTGTCTCCGATTTGGATAAATTCCCCCGGTATATATTTGATCTGGATTCATTAAATTGATTGACTGATAAATAACTACAATATACCTAAATTGATAAATAGTGCTCTTTGGTATTTGGTCTTGGATATGTTTTAAAAATGTGCCTGTCTGAATCTGGTTTTTTTTTTTTTGTCTGCAAATATCCTTTATAGTAAAAAAGCTTCTTCAAATCATGCAGTAAATCAGTTAACATAGGTGAATGAACACTGATGTATCACTCTCCAATACTCAGATGAACCTTCTGTATGCCATTTTGACATCTCTCTGTAATATCAAAGTTTGTTCTTGTAGTAGTTAACCTGATTTTTCATATGGTTCAATATAATATCCCCATAGTAAGGCATTTCAGGGATGCTACTGACTACACAGTTCCAGAATGTTCCCCATTCTTATGTGAGTGTTGGTTACAATGGCATTGTTAAAATTGGAGTTACAATTGCAGAATGTGTGTGTGTGTGTGTGTGTGTGTGTGTGTGTGTGTGTGTGTGTGTGTAGCTTTATCTTCTGTGTAAACCTGCTTGTTTACTTATAAATCTGTTATTCCTCTTTTAACAAAATGTCATTATTGACTCAAGTCCATATTTGCTCCACAAATAGACACAAATATAGATGTTTTATTTCTTCCATATAATTTACACCAATTTTCAAATAATTACTATGTTGCTCACAGCTCCTGCTGAAGTATTCCCTTCACTGCACTATAAATATCCGGGTTTACCATTGCATGTTTATTGGAAACTACACTCTTCTTTCATTAGCTCTGGTATCAGGACATGTCATGTTATCCTATAACACAAGGCAGCTCTGTAAGGCTATCTGTGCTTTTTCCCTGAATTCTTACTCTACAATATGTCATTAGGATATGATGTGGTCACGTTACTGGTTCATATGACATTATGTTAAAAGAACCCCCTCCCCCATCTTGTAACCTTATCTTACCATTAGATTCTCAATGTTTTGTTATATACATTGAAAAACCTAGGGGAAAAAATTACACATGCACATTTTTATTTTATTTTTTATCATTTTTAGTGTTCACATTCAAATAATTGCAACAGAAATTGAGTAAATTAATCTGTCACTATTTAACCAGTTCAGTCCCAGCATTCTACACCCCCTTCATTACCAGGCCATTTCTCAGTTTTCAGTGCTGTTAAATATGACTGAGAATTAATATTTGTATTATATTTTTTGAGACAGAGAGGGCTTTCTTTTGGCGCTATATAATATCTTTTTAATTGTTGTTTTTACAATATAAAGGAAAAAAGTCCCCCCAAAAAAACCTGTTTCTGTTATAAAACATATAAAAAATGTCAGGACAGTAAGAAAATCCCAAAAATGGCCCTTTTTGGAAAGAAAACACCCCAAGGTGACTTGATTTTTTGCCACATTTTTTCAGAAATGAAGAAACATGCCAGTACTGAGGGGTATAAAATATGGAGCTTTGCAAAGGTGCACTAGATACAATAAATGTACAGGTCATACACAGAGGGAGGCAGAGGTGAAGGGGTTATCGTACAGGTCGCATCCCAGATAGCAAGCAATTGAGCTGCAAGTTTGAAAATGACTTGCTAATCTATTGCAGACTTGCCAAGCTTCACCATTTTGTTGCACAATTACAGCAAGTCTGCATTGCAAGTCTCCAGACCAGCGAGCTTGCAGAGCTCTTGCTAAGACCTGCAGGACTCTTGCTGTAGACTTGCCAAGCAAATTTGTTACAAATTCAAAAAGTGTCAACTAGAACTTGTGCTGCAAGTGTTCTGCAAGTCTATAACTTGCCAGGGAATGTGTGCAGCAAGTTAAAAAGAAATACAATTTAACCCTGCCACAAGTTTGTGGTAAGTTATCCTTGCTATCTGGAATACAGTGAAAGTATGGAAATTAAGTAATTAATGTACAGATGTGCAGGATAAGCGAGGGGAAGGGGTTAACATAAACACCAGAGCAGAGACAGAAAGAAGAGTGCATAAACAGGAGAGAAGGATGGGTGAAAGGGTCAAAAATGATGAGGAGCTTTAGGTTTGGTTGCTGCTGAAGCTTGTTTTGCTCAGGAGCTAATGAATAGATGATTCATTCATGTATTATGTACTTTCCTCTCCCCGGCTTTTGTTGTAAGAGGAAGAGGAGGGCTTGACATTGTAAACATTGCCATGTGATGGCTGTGATAACCAATCAGATAGATCACAAGGCACAGAGCTCGTCTATGCATTAGTTTCTCTGGAACTAATGAATAGATGATTCATTCATGTATTACTCCCTTGACTCTCCCCTGCTCCTGTTGTAGGAGGAAGAGGAGGGCTTGGCATTGTAAGCATTGCCATGTGATTGCTGTGATAACCAATTACAGCAATCACAAGGCACAGAGTCGGTCTGATTGGCTCCGGGCCTGAAACCGCTCTCTGCTGTCCAATGGTAGCAGGACCAGCCACGTGAGCTGGGGGTTGTGCCAACAGACAGCCACGTGAAGATATACAGGTACATCAACCCAGAATAACGGGCTGAGGATCAGTCTTTATTTACAGTGGCCAATCCGCAGATGGTTAAAGGGTCTGTGTGCTTTTATTTATATCGGAACTGCTTTTCTGTTTATGGGAATACAAAAGCAGCTTGATGCAGTTTTGGAGGACAAATGCTGGTCAGAAGAAGGTCAGAAGCACCTGTTTAGGAACTCAGTTGAAACTCCAAATTGCAGCTCTTCCCAGATAGCAAGCAATTGAGCTGCAAGTTTGAAAATGACTTGCTAAACTATTGCAGACTTGCCAAGCTTCACCATTTTGTTGCACAATTACAGCAAGTCTGCATTGCAAGTCTCCAGACCAGCGAGCTTGCAGAGCTCTTGCTAAGACCTGCAGGACTCTTGCTGTAGACTTGCCAAGCAAATTTGTTACAAATTCAAAAAGTGTCAACTAGAACTTGTGCTGCAAGTGTTCTGCAAGTCTATAACTTGCCAGGGAATGTGTGCAGCAAGTTAAAAAGAAATACAATTTAACCCTGCCACAAGTTTGTGGTAAGTTATCCTTGCTATCTGGAATACAGTGAAAGTATGGAAATTAAGTAATTAATGTACAGATGTGCAGGATAAGCGAGGGGAAGGGGTTAACATAAACACCAGAGCAGAGACAGAAAGAAGAGTGCATAAACAGGAGAGAAGGATGGGTGAAAGGGTCAAAAATGATGAGGAGCTTTAGGTTTGGTTGCTGCTGAAGCTTGTTTTGCTCAGGAGCTAATGAATAGATGATTCATTCATGTATTATGTACTTTCCTCTCCCCGGCTTTTGTTGTAAGAGGAAGAGGAGGGCTTGACATTGTAAACATTGCCATGTGATGGCTGTGATAACCAATCAGATAGATCACAAGGCACAGAGCTCGTCTATGCATTAGTTTCTCTGGAACTAATGAATAGATGATTCATTCATGTATTACTCCCTTGACTCTCCCCTGCTCCTGTTGTAGGAGGAAGAGGAGGGCTTGGCATTGTAAGCATTGCCATGTGATTGCTGTGATAACCAATTACAGCAATCACAAGGCACAGAGTCGGTCTGATTGGCTCCGGGCCTGAAACCGCTCTCTGCTGTCCAATGGTAGCAGGACCAGCCACGTGAGCTGGGGGTTGTGCCAACAGACAGCCACGTGAAGATATACAGGTACATCAACCCAGAATAACGGGCTGAGGATCAGTCTTTATTTACAGTGGCCAATCCGCAGATGGTTAAAGGGTCTGTGTGCTTTTATTTATATCGGAACTGCTTTTCTGTTTATGGGAATACAAAAGCAGCTTGATGCAGTTTTGGAGGACAAATGCTGGTCAGAAGAAGGTCAGAAGCACCTGTTTAGGAACTCAGTTGAAACTCCAAATTGCAGCTCCCAAACGGTCATGCATTTTGTGAATTTTCCCCTTTAAACTCTCAAATCTGATGTGTTCAGTTCTTCTATTAACTTCTTCAAAGTTATTTTCTTAACTAGATTGCCCATATACAGACTAATAACATACTGTATTTGGTCTGTGATGTAACAGTAGAAAATCATTGCATTCAATTTAAATTTGACAGCACCATCAGGCAAACAGGTTGAGGGAATGTCAGGTGAATGTGCAAGGAAGATAATATTCAAGACATAACAACGCTCCATCTCCAGTTAATTAAGAGTGCACGATCCAAGCATGTTTGAATGCTTTGTACAACCACAAACAGATATTGATTAGCACCTCTATGACATATATTGTGATAAAACTGCTAATCAATACTTGTTTGTGAAGATAGCATTCACCCTTTTATGAATAGGGTGAATGTTATAATAAAGACCTTTACCTACTGAAGAATGGATGCTGCAGAATGTCAGGGAATATATTTTTTGCTAGGCAATTGTAATTTTGTTTTGTAATTAGGGTAAATGTTGCCTAAAGAATATTAGGAGCACTGTGGGTGAATGGGCCATCAAATATTTATAAACTGACCCCTATTGAGTACAGGATAAAAGATGCTCTATTTGCAATGTGACTGGACCTAAAAGGGGTAGCAGACTCTCACTTCAATTCCCTGCTTCCTCATCACCATTTGCTGGCTCCTGTTCATAAGCCATTTTCCCATCTGTACTCATCCCATATGGCAGCATGGCACTTCATGTTCACGTTGTTACTGTTTATTGAATGTATTATGTACTGAGGCTGTAGCTCTTAGCCAAGCGGAAAGCCGATTCCTAGAACACACTGAACAGAAGCAAGATGTAGGAAAAATTTTGTGAACATATGATACACTACAAGCTGTACATATAATAGCACCAGTTTTAGAATACTGTCATCCATTGATCAGGGGCTATAGGGGTCAACTCACTATAGCACAATGGATGTTGATTTTTTTTTTTTAATTATGCATTATGTGCAATTCGATTGAGATCAAAATCAGTTTTTCCAGTTCAGTAATGGTTCTGGCTATATTATCATAGATCATATTATTACTTTTGCCATCTTTTGCCTGTAAAAGTAATTTCAAAGTTCCAAATGGAGTCGTGCTCCTTCAAATATAGCTTGCTTTTGACGGAAGTATTTGTTTACTTGTGTAAAGCATATATCGAGGAAAACTGAAAACTGAGCCATGCAAGGTGTAAATAAAATAAATAATTTTAAATCATGAAATAAAATTAAAACATATACATGAGGAAAGCTTTAAATAGTTAACTACTGAATTGATTACTGAAACTGTAACTTTGAAGGCACAGAAGAGCAGTTGCAGTCAAGAAAGAGGAATATGGGAGTTAGAGAAACCTGGGCATATTGATACATATTTGATTTTTGTGTGTGTTATACTGTAGATTGAATGTATGAAGCCTGTATTAGTGCATAAGTATTATGTATCCATATTTACATGTTTATTTTCTGTTTTGTGTTTTTTTAAGCATGGATGAAGACCATTCTACTTGCAACAGGCCTCCTAATTGACTCCTAATGCAAGAATAAGAAAGGAAAAGCATGACCGTCCATTTGGCTTTACAGTTTTCATAATTGGCAACATTTTGAACCTAGAAGATTGCAAAATGGGACTCCATGCAAGATCTGCTGGTGACCTCATTACAAGCTGCTGCTTAGGGAAAACCTTGTCTCACCACAGCCACAAACACCCATTTGTTCATAAGAAACTAAGATTTATTCGAATACTGGGTCTTTTCCTCTGCATAACAGCCATAAGCACTTTGTCCTCCACAGTTGGTGCCTTTTTAAAGACAGAACTTTACAACAGTGACAAGTCCAGTGCTACACACAGCCATATACTACTGCAGCGGCATCAACGAAATCTGATGGACTTTGCAGAACAAAATCAGAATGATACCCCTGGCTCTACTATATCTATGAACTACAAGGCAGGGGGTAATAAATCCCTTTCCAAAGGTGAATACCCAGAAGACATTTTTTCGTTAGAAGACAGGAAGAGGGGTGCTGTTGTACTCCATATATTTGGGATGATATATATGTTCATAGCGTTAGCTGTAGTTTGTGATGAATTTTTCGTTCCATCGTTAACAGTTATCACTGAAAAACTGATGATTTCGGACGATGTGGCAGGGGCAACTTTTATGGCTGCTGGGGGATCTGCACCGGAACTCTTTACATCCTTAATAGGAGTATTTATATCACATAGCAATGTCGGTATTGGGACCATTGTTGGATCAGCAGTATTCAATATCCTGTTCGTGATTGGCATGTGTGCTTTATTTTCTAAAGAGGTATTAAACCTAACCTGGTGGCCACTGTTTCGAGATGTGACATTTTATATCGTGGGATTGATTATGCTCATAACATTTTTCTTGGACAATATAATCCAATGGTGGGAAAGCCTTATGCTGCTCATGGCATATTTAACGTATGTTACTTTTATGAAGTTCAATGTCCAGGTGGAATCCTGGGTGAAGAGGAAACTGAACAGGAACAAGGTTGTTAAGGTATCATCAGCCAATTCTGATGGAAAGGTTGGTTTGTTTAAGTGATGGCAAAACATTTATGTAACATGGTTTAGATAAGGAGATATCATGATGTCTACCTAATCTCCCCCCTTTATGTCCCAACACTTGTTACTACTTTCTACTATAAAACAAGGGGGAAATATGCCACTAGTCTCTGATTCTTACTCAAAAATGATATAAGAGTGGGAAAAGGGGGTCAGTTTACATTGTTATGGTTTGGCTGAGATGATTTTCACTGAGAAATCAGCTAAAACATTGCATTGATAGATCAATATGGTGATGGTCAATGCTGATCACCTAGTTTCTATTTCAAAAACTCCTAAGTGACACAGGTATTTCTTCTTCTTTTAAACGTTAATAAATTATTTAAACATCAATCAAGAGGGGATATATACATTGTCACGGATCGGGACTCACGGGTATGAACTGGAGTCCGGTATGTGGACCCTTTCCACTACACTGGCAGGGACCCTCAGAGAAAAGGCTCCAAGCAGTGTTGGCTGACGACTCCCAGAGCGGGAGTATCAGCAGCGGAACTGAATGAGGTAGTGGAAGTCAGCTAAAGCTGGAAGTTCAAATACAAGGCAGGGTGCTGCAATGCTGAGTAGGTGGCATGGTATGCTGAGTAGGTGGCAGGGGTTCCCTAGGATGTGGAATCTAAGAGCCAGCCGGTATTCGCCAGAGCTCCTGATGGTGGACATGGGCTTGGCTGCGTGCTGACCCCAGGTCACAATCCCTAGGTCCACCCAACTCACCTAACAGGTACAGGGTACAAATCAAAGGTTAGGGACAAGCTGAAGACTTCCAGGGACCAAGCAAAGTACAGTGTAGACTGTAGACAGGGATTTCCAAGGACAAAAGCAAAGCACAGGGCAGCCAGTAGACAGGGATTTCCGAGGACAAGCCAAAGGTTCGGTACACGGGAAAACTCCCAGGAATTCAGGGTAAACCACAAATGGGGGACTTGTCAACTAGCTTAGGAAAGCATTGCTCAGGCAGCGAGCCGTTTGCTGAGTTTAAATAGAGACAGGAAGAGGGAGGATCCACAGGATTGGCCACAAGCGGACTGCACTGATTGGCCGAGAAGCTGCATAAGAAACAGCAGGAGAGGTCGGCCGACGCCTAAAGCTTGCAGACAGGTGCAAGTGTGAGTCAGGTTTAGAGCGCATGTCTGGAGGACTACAAGCACCAGCACAGACCTACATGTCTGCAGAACCAGGGGTAAGAGGTATGTATATCCTTGTAGAACTATAAGTAACAGCTCAGCTGCAAGTCTGCAGCTGAACTGTGACATACATATATGAAAGGCCAGTCAAACATTTTGAGAGAAGCTGTTTAAGGTGGCCACAGATAAACCTTATAGTTGGTGCCATTTGTAAAAATAAATCATATCATACTAACCCACTGATTTGTTTTAATGGCATTCAGGAATTATAAAGGTTTATTTCCTACCAAAGCAAACTGACATATATTTAGAGTGTATCTCTACATAAAACAATGTTCTTTTAGTGTTAAATAGAGTGGGGAAGGGTTAGATAATCTTTCAAGTTTTCATTGCTGTATGTGTGGGGAGATTGAACCCTCTATTAGTACTGGTGACAATTGTCAATTTGGTGGTACTGATGACCACTGAGAATTTTAGTGTCCCAAGAGATGAGGGGAAATATTCTAATGAAGATACTTCCCCTTAATTTTTGAGATTTTCTTTTAACTTCCTGTTGCATCTCTATGACAGAAAATGAAAGGAAATGTACCCAATGGTACACAGACAGACAAAAATAACATGGCAAGGGTTTTAACCCTTCCCTACTTTACCCAAAACGGAAAAAAAATGTATTGCTATTTATACAGTTTAAATATGTTTTAGCATCCTCTGGGTTAGTTGGAGTTTTCAATTTAATGTCAATGTCATTTTAATAATGTCATGTCAAGGTTACACTGTAGTTAAGGTTACAGTTTCTTGAGCTATACAGCATTACAAAGCATTCATCCGTTTATACTGGCAGACGTTATAATGAATTGTTTCTGAATATTTTATAGCACAAGTGTTACATGCAAAAACTCCAAACATGCTATTTTGGTTAAGAAATACACGTAAGAGTAAAAGCATAAACACAAACATTATTTTGCTATGCATGAAATGTACATGCCATTAGATAAATAAGTTGTTGGTTTCTTGTGGTGTTCATATGTAGTTCATATCAATCTTAAAGCCTATGCTCTGTGCTCTGTTGAGTTCATACTTTGATCCTGTTCTGTGGGCTGACAAACGTCAAGAACCTTTAAATGTATTATTGTTTGCATAAAATAGTACAGCCCTAGGCCAATTTAATATTGTGACTTTGAACAAGGTTACATTTACAGTATAATAGATTGGTCAACTAGAAATTTTCTTCCAACCTCTGAATTTCAATTTACAAAAAGTAACCTGTACAAGTCAGGGCGTAATGTTATTGTATTAATATGTGCCTTTGCATTGCTCACACTCTGTGGTCTCAAATTTCTAAAAAGCTTTTGTTGATGCATATCAAGACATATAGACACTTGTAGATAAAGAGGTGGAATACTGGCATCCAGCAGTTTTCACGGTGGGTAATTTGTGTAATGGGCAGAATATCTTTGCAAAATGATATGGAGGGTTTGTATTTTGCTGAAGGGTTCCTTTAAATCATTAGCACAAGTTTTTGTTTTTTTTGTTTGTTAGCAACCCCCTTTCCCCCATGAAGTTTTAAATAGAAAGATACATATATTTACACTAGAAGGATAGTGATTCTTGCTTACTAAGATACTTCACATTGAAGCTGATTCATAAAATGTGGAACTGTTGTTTATAGAAACCAATCTCTTGTCAAGTTTGTTTCTGAAATTTGACGTTTCTGAAATTTGATTTCACGTGTAAGTTTAAATCTGATAACAGGCATGTGACGTCACCCAGCGCCCTGCCTCCAGGATTTTTTAAAAAAATTTACTATTTTTTTTCTTATTTCTTATTTTTTATTTAATTTTTTATGTTGGGGGGGCTTTGGGGAAATATTAGGGGTCTAAACAGTCTCCTGGTATCTCCCTTTTAAAATAGAAAAAGAAATTGAGAACGCAAAGTCCTCAATCTCTTTTACTGCAGCCTCCGTTCTAAATGAATGGAAAGCACAGAGGCTTCCCATTCATTCAGAAACTATTTACTATCATCCAGTTTCTGAATGGGGAGGAGCCTCCGTACAGAGTGCTACTCCCCATTGAGAAACTCATGAATGAACAGGAAATTATGTAAAGCACTTCCTGTTCATTCATAACTGGGGACACATAGTACTATGTGTCCCCAGTTATTTACAAACATTGGAGGGATCCGCTGATCGCTCCAGTGGTTGTCCGGCACAGAGGAATGGTACATATCACTGATATGTACCGATCCTCCGGCACTTGGCCACGCACACACTCGGATCCCCACTGCATACAGATGAGGAGAGCAATGGGGATCCAGAGGAGAAGCCCCACGCCGGGAGGACAGGACATCGTGATCTACTAGTGATCGATTTGCGATCGACTGGTAGATCGCGATCGACCTAATGGGCCTCCCTGGCTTACAGTATATACTGTGTGAATATATATATATATAAAAAATATGTGTGTGTCCAATGGTAGGCACCGCACTCAGATAAGAATAAAAGCTGCCTGGGTGCACTCAAGGCAAATAGATAACAAACGGTTCAGTGGAAGAGGCACTCACAAGTCTTGTAATTAAGCAACAGAGATTACTTTATTGACCGATGATATATGTCTATGTTACTTCATTACAAGACCCGTGAGTGCCTCTTCCACTGGACTATATACATACATATATATCAATGCTAGCTTTTCTGTTGATGGTACCAGGCAAAAAGTAAGAACAATGTTATATATAGTATTAGGTTTTGCTTCTATTCAGAGCAAAACATATATTTAATAAAGGGTTAACATTGTAAATTATACATTTCAGTAAAAGCTTTTCTCTCTTTGATAAATCAGATTTTTTTTTCACACAGCGTAGAAGGTGATAATGCTTGAAATAGCACCTAGCCTAACTTTAATACATCACGCTTATAGTTCCATGTGTCTTTTAAACATAGCCCAGCTTTATCAAGGAGCTCATAGTGTGTATTTTATTTTTGGTAAGTGCAAAGACCAGAATTTGTCAATGTTTTCTGAGCTTCTATGGTTGATGGCTTAATTCCTTAGACAAAATATATCCATAGTTTATTGATATAGGTCAGGGAAGTGGACTTCCCTGAGAATTTACTGTATAATTTTGCCTCCAAAAGCCAAACTTCATGACAGATTTGTTTACAACTATCCTATGTAGCAGTTAAAGCTGTGTTGGTGAAATGGTAGACTAAGGGGTTCAGTAGGTGATGAGTCATGGGGCAAGAAGAAGTGAAATTGTTCTATATGAGTGGTTAATGGTACATTCCCAGCAGGTTGCTAAATACAGTTTACCTTTTCTTTGGAACAATTAGGTATCTTCTATGTGTTTTGCAATATCTGTAACTGTTTTTTCTCATTGTTTTGTGACTTGATAGTCAGTTGTGAAGTATAGTCCTCTCGCACACACCACAATGGAATTGACCAAACATTGCTCCTCTATTTATTCATGCATTAAAAGGTCTTTGCGCTTTGAAACAAGCTTGTTGATGTGCTGGTGATTGGGAGGAGTAAAAGACAAGGTTATTGGGAGGAGTAAAAGACAGAACCATCCTGTTATATAAGGCAGCAGTGGTATTGTACAACAGTAGCCACAGACAATCGCCTCTAGAAGCAAAACAACTTTTATTTAATTGAACAGGAGAAATCAACAATGTTTATCTGTGGATGCCACCTGAACAAGCATGCAAGAATGACAAAGTGTAATGGCAAATGGCATCCTTAGGCTAGCCAGCTCTCAGTATGCTGCTGAGAAATAGTTGAGGATTTTTCAAAATACCAGCAGGGTTTGCGATGAGACTAACTAAAATCTTCAAAATCTCTGATTAAGAATGTAAATCTGAAGCTACAAAGATAGAAACCATTGGAAAAGTGTATATGCAGAGTATGAAGGAGCAATAGCAATAGAGATTGTAATGGATATCCATCTCAGATTTCAAACATTGACATGTTGTATTTTAATAACCTGAAGAAGCTTAGAATTGAACATTTCAGTTCAGAACCATGTATTATATAATGCTCAAGAACAGAGAAAAAAAGACCAGAGAGTAAGAGTCAAGTTGGATGGAGTGCTAAGACTAGAAGGTAGCTGGATTCATAATTCTTGGAACAAGAAAAATAGGATAGAGAATGATTCCTCAAATTCTGAAAGGCAGTTGATTTAATGAATCAAATTTACATATAATTTAAGCAACAATATTACACCTTGACATCATTGGCCGGAGGTAAACTTTAAACATGGCAGGAAGCATACTGTTGGGAAGACTGGGAATCTCTTGGGTGCAGTTGTCAAATAAAACTAAAAATAATCACTGTAAGTATGGTAGTTCCATATACCAAACTAGAGTTTTTGCCTTCGAATCCATATCATTACATTTCATTTAACAACTGCTTTAGGTAATAGAAATGGTCATATCTCTAATACATTTAAAATAGACTAATGATGATGGTACAGTCCAGGGCTATTCACTCCCTATTGTCACCAAGATCTGACTTTAGCTTAGTGACATCTAACAACAACAACAACAAAGCCATGGTACCAATATACTTGATGCTTACAAGTAGGTATTGTAAGTAAATATAGACACAAAATAATGATTTTCCTCACTATTCCCGTGGACTTCCACCTTTGACAAGATATAAACTTATTGTTTTCCTCACTGTGGCTTACTTTAAAGTATCTTCTATACAACACCATAACACCTAAATCCTTGCTGGACTATCTGAACAGTTTCATTTGGGCTATACATAGAAAGAGAGTGACACATAGATTATTTTTTCAAAGCGTAATACATGTCACAGCTTGACACTTTGCCTGTGTGAATTATTTCTGTAATCACATTCTGCTGTTCTGCTATGTTGACTGTAACCCTTTTGATGCGTTTATCCTGCAATCCGTTAAAATGTTTGATCTTAGTGTGGATTTTAGGCAAAATGACTGGAGTTAGCAATCTGCAGGGAATTCACAAAATTGCTTGTGTGAAGATACCTAAAATAGGTGTGGGGCTGTGAAACAGGAAAGTGTAAAATGCAACATTCTGTGCAATTTATGAGAAGAAAGCAAAGAAACTCACACGACAGTCTTGGAGATTAAAAGGGAAATAACACTGTGACCTTTCCATTTTAAAATACAATTTCCCAAAACACAGAGGCTTGTAGAGTAGGACAAAGAACAATATACAAGTAACCTATATCAACCAATTAGCACTCATCTTTGTTTTTTAAACGTACTATGCTCAAATGGGTGAACTCTGATTGGGTGTTATAATCACTTTCCCTATTATGATAACCATTAATTTTTTTAATAATGCAGGACCATTTTTACCCGCTTAAAATCAATGGTGGGGCCTTAATCCAGCACATCTCAACACATGAAAACATGTGTTAGTGTGAATGCATTATTGCAATGCATAGTATCAATTAGCACTAAGAGCTCATTCACAACATTGTGTTGCGGTAACACACTATAAAAAGTTGCAATGTATTACACACAGTGTGCTGCACTGCAGTGCCCCTCATTTTGATTAGCACACACCTAGTCAGCACAGCACAAGGTACTTGTGATGCCACACATCACAAGCAGGGCAGTCCCTATAATGAGGCTGTCTGTGAAGGTTGCGTGGGGGGAGTGGCAGGTGTGCCTGCCACCTCCTTTCCAGCCAGACCACCTCGGGTTGCTAAGCGCTCTGACATCACTGGTTGCCGGGGGCTGAATGAGACACTCTGGCTGGTGTTCCACCAAGCTTGTGGCAACCAGTGACGCCACTGGTTGGCAAGAGCTGAGTGGGACGGTCTGGCCAGCAGTGACGTCAGTGAGCTGGGTGGAACACCGGCTGCCAACCCCCCACCCATATCGTGCAGTACTAGCAACC
>NW_017306524.1:1449487-1460730 GCF_000935625.1 Nanorana parkeri | reverse complement strand
CCATAATGTGCACCATTAGCACACCACACCCCCAACCCTTCCCATAACGTGCAGCAGCAACCCCTTCCCCCCGCCTCTGGCGGCGAATAGTCTAGGGACACCCCTGACCACAACACACAGATGTGAACCCCAAACTTCTTAAATTAGGTTATTCTGTCTAAATCACAGGTTGCAAATTCAATCTGTGTTGGCTATTTTCTGCAAAATATTTCACTTCAACATGCAAGGGTTTTTTAGTGGCCTGCGCAGAAATTTACATTTTTACAGTATACAGAAATAGAATTTGTAAAGAAAATGGCTACCTGAAAATCAAAGCTGCAACCTTTATAATACAAGCATGTGTTAAAGGCTAAGTTTACTTTGCTGACCATGTTTCATGTCACACCCATATTTAGGGTGTAATCCTGGTCATATTGCAAACCCCCACACCTATCCCATCCCTCCTCTACTTACCTAAATCACCGGGTTCTTTTCCTCGCAGGCTGCTGCTCATATTTCTTGATCCCAGTGGGACTGTGCGTAGCTCCACCCACACAGTCAAGTCCTCTATACATAGATTCTTTGACAAGATCTGTGAATGGAAAAGTCACTGTGGCAGAGGGACTTGTCGTGCTTAATGGAATACAATCGTAGTGACATCACCGCACTTGTAGTCCATTCACTCTTCCTCCCATCCATGTTACTGAATGTCCATACCTCAAACCGACATGGATGGGAGGATCATTGCACCCATGATCAACAGATCACGGTTAGAATGCTTTCCTGGCTCCAATGCAAAAAAATTAAAAGAATAAATGCACATTTGAAAAAGGGTGCATTTACAGTATCCCACAGAAGTGAGTGCACCCCTCACATTTTTGTAAATATTTTATGATATAATTTCATGTGACAACACAGAAGAAATGACACTTGCTATAATGTAAAGTAGTGAGTGTACAGCTTGTATATCAGTGTACATTTGCTGTCCCCTCAAAATAACTCAACACACAGCCATTATTGTCTAAACCGCTGGCAACAAAAGTGAGTACACCCCTAAGTGAAAATGTCCAAATTGGGCCCAAAGTGTCAATATTTTGTGTGGCCACCATTATTTTCCAGCACTGCTTTAACCCTCTTGGTCATGGAGTTCACCAGAGCTTCACAGGTTGCCACTGGAATCCTCTTCCACTCCTCCATGACGACATCATGGAGCTGGTGGATGTTAGAGACCTTGCGCTCCTCCACCTTCTGTTTGAGGATGCCCCACAGATGCTCAATAGGGTTTAGGCTGGAGACATGCTTGGCCAGTCCATCACCTTTACCCTCAGCTTCTTTAGCAAGGCAGTGGTCGTCTTGGAGGTGTGTTTGTGGTCATTATCATGTTGGAATATTGTCCTGCGGCCCAGTCTCCGAAGGGAGGGGATCATGCTCTGCTTCAGTATGTCACAGTACATGTTGGCATTCATGGTTCCCTCAATGAACTGTAGCTCCCCAGTGCCAGCAGCAGTCATGCAGCCCCAGACCATGACACTCCCACCACCTTGCTTGACTGTAGGCAAGACACACTTGTCTTTGTACTCCTCACCTGGTTGCCGCCACACACGCTTGACACCATCTGAACCAAATAAGTTTATCTTGGTCTCATCAGACCACAGGACATAGTTCCAGTAATCCATGTCCTTAGTCTGCTTGTCTTCAGCAAACTGTTTGCGGGCTTTCTTGTGCATCATCTTTAGAAGAGGCTTTCTTCTGGGACGACAGCCATGCAGACCAATTTGATGCAGTGTGCGGCGTATGGTCTGAGCATTGACAGGCTGACCCACCCCCTTCAACCTCTGCAGCAATGCTGGCAGCACTCATACGTCTATTTCCCAAAGACAACCTCTGGATATGACGCTGAGCACGTGCACTCAATTTATTTGGTCGACCATGGTGAGGCCTGTTCTGAGTGGAACCTGTCCTGTTAAACCGCGGTATGGTCTTGGCCACCGTGCTGCAGCTCAGTTTCAGGGTCTTGGCAATCTTCTTATAGCCTAGGCCATCTTTATGTAGAGCAACAATTCTTTTTTCAGATCCTCAGAGAGTTCTTTGCCATGAGGTGCCATGTTGAGCTTCCAGTGACCAGTATGAGAGAGTAAGAGCGATAACACCAAATTTAACACACCTGCTCCCCATTTACACCTGAGACCTTGTAACACTAACGAGTCACATGACACCGGGGAGGGAAAATGGCTAATTGGGTCTAATTTGGACATTTTCACTTAGGGGTGTACTCACTTTTGTTGCCAGCGGTTTAGACATTAATGGCTGTGTGTTGAGTTATTTTGAGGGGACAGCAAATGTACACTGATATACAAGCTGTACACTCACTACTTTACATTGTAGCAAAGTGTCATTTCTTCTTACAAACATGTGAGGGGTGTACTCACTTCTGTGAGATAATGTATTTTGTTTTATTTTCTGAAAGGTGGAATTTCCCTTTAAACAGCTGAGCCAGTGGATAAATATGCTGTGGTGGTGAAAAAATAATCAATATCCCCGTGACTTGATGAAGCAGGTCATTCCACCACACTGGGTAAATGACTAAGAATGACAGGGGATTCCTATCAGATAATCCATTACACACATGTGGCTCTGCAGTATTACAGCATTACTGTCTATTGTGATTGTAGTACACAGAACAGATCTATTACAGGAAATCTGAGAACTAAAAATGTATCCCACACACTCCAGAAATCTGATATTTGAACTGCTAACTATTGCAGTGCTGGCAGCCTGTACTCAGGACAGGTTAAACAAAATTCTGTTCACAGCTCTGTAACTTTGGTTTGCCAATATTGCGGTATCACTATCAGGATTTCTCCTGCTAGTTGTGTGTACATTACAAATGTCGGTTCGGTTCTTTCCTCTGGCACTGATAACTGATATTCATAGGAGACCCACTGTAAACAGCTGGTGGGAGAGGGAAGTGAAGGAGATGAATCATTGCTTTGATTCATTCACTTGTGCATGTAAATTTCAATGAAGAGCTATTGAGCTCTGTAAACAACACACATTTTAAATAAAGCTAATAAATCTATATATACCAACAAACTATACTTACTCTTATAACCCCTTCGTGTCCACTGATGTACATAGTACGTTATTGGCAGCGGGTCCGTTTAAACAGACTCCCGATGCCTAAGCCGCCGGGACTCTGTTTACAATTGTAAAGCCGGCTGCTAGCTTTACAATAGAAGTGATCTGGCAGCAGCTGTCTATTGGCCCCCTGCGCCCGACACCCCCGCCGTGTTTTCCGTCTTCCGCTGCCCCTCCTGCAGGCCTGGGACCGGCATGTCGGGTCCCAAGTTGGAAGCTGGGGAGGAGAGCTGGGAACTTCCGTTCATCGATCTCCTCCACGTTCCATGGGACTGGAAGTGGCGAGTATTACATCACTTCCATGCCCTGAGCTGTCATTGCTGGGCTACTGAAGCTGAGCAATAAGCTATTGAAGTGCGATCTGCACTTCAATAGCTTATTTAAAGTAGAAAGGTGACAACAGGGGTCTTTTGGACCCCTAGTGTTACCCTAAAGAGGACATGTCACCACCAATATGCTATCACATAGGGGGGCTCGTAAGCCCTTCCATATGATAGCAGTTAAAGTAAAAAGCAAAAAAAAAACAGTTTTAAAAATTAATAAAAAATAAAATAAATGTAAAAATATATTATTTAAATGTTATAGTCCCCCGCAAGCGCACGTATACACGTAAACACGCATCTGATGCACCTACATACACAATTAATGATCGTGCTACACATGTTGGGTATCGATGCACATGCCAGAGTGAGAGCAATACTTTTAGGGCCAATATTTAGGGCTAATATCTCTAAACTGATGATCTGTAGGTGCTTTTAAAGCATCGTTTAGGAACTTTTTGGGGTACTGAATTTTGTCGCCGTTTCACGGACGCACATAATTGTTAACTTGGGCATGTTGGGTACCTATTTACTTGTAACCTCATCTTCCATGGGTAGTTTTAGGGCATTAAATGTAATTTGTGCATTTTTTACTAAATTCTGGGGTTTGAAAGAGTTGCACTAATATCGTGCAACATAAACATTTGCAATTGCCACCATTTTATTCTACAGGGTCTTAGTTTTCAGAAAATATATAATGTTTGAGGGTTTGAAGTCATTTTCAGGGCTAAAATGTGGATTATAATGCATGTGCAAAAAAATTAAAAAAAGGACTTGGCAGCAAAAGGGTCTGTATGGTGTTAAGGGACCCTGTTAGCATGAAAAAAAGAAAAACAAAGGCCTTGTAAAAAGAATACTTTCATACTTACCTTTTTAGTGGGTGCTGTTAAATCTTCAATCTCTTGAAGAGCTTTTGCTTGGTATGTTAAATGCCTGCGTCCCCTGCTACACACTATGGTTCCTTCCGCTGCCTGCTTTGTCACTACAGGGCTGAGTGGTAATGTGGTGGCTGGTGGGAGGAAGCACAATGCCCAGCAGAGGATATGCCATGTGAAATACCCCAAGAATTATATAGCAGTGGTGTCAGGAGCTCTTCAAGAGATCGAAGATTTAACACAACACCCGATGGAAAGGTAATTACAAAAGTTATTTTGTTGCAGGGTGCCTTTGTTTTGCGTTTTTCATTGCAACAGGGTCACTTTAAGTAACCAAGCAGAATTCAGTTTTCAGCCTTTAGCATGTTAATTTATTAGCTGTGATTTAGTAGTATTCCATATTCACTTTGTTGTTAAAAAGCCTAAATGTGATAGTAGACACTACTTATATTTATATACACAAACATACATAACATATCAAGTGGGAACCTGTTCTTTCTTCCACACAAACATATATACAGGTGAAACTCGAATAATTAGAATATCGTGCAAAGTTCATTTATTTCACTAATGCAACTTAAAAGGTGAAACTAATATATGAGATAGACTCATTACATGCAAAGCAAGATAATTCAAGCCGTGATTTGTCATAATTGTGATGATTATGGCTTACAGCTCATGAAAACCCCAAGAACCCCAAATCCACAACCTCAAAAAAGTAGATTATTACATGCAATCAATAAAACAAGGATTGTACATAGAACAATATCGGACCTCTGAAAAGTACAAGCATGCATATGTACTCAGTACTTGGTTTGGGCCCCTTTTGCAGCACTTACTGCAATTACTTTTGCACGATATTCTAATTATTCGAGTTTCACCTGTACATGGGGTAGGTTTATTTAATTTCTCTTGACTTTACACATAAATATAATAGGTATAAATACGTTGCGGTTGTACATACAGAGAAACATAAAAACAATAACAAATGGAAAATGAAGTAGTGTAGTGTTTCGTTGATTCCTGATCTCAGAAGCAAATCTCACTGGGCCTTTGAACACACGTTGAGATGATGCAAGTGTTGTCATGGTGAAAATCATGTCTGTTTAATGTACTCCTTGACTAATTTCAGCACCTAACAGGTCTCTTCAAGGGTCTGCTTCAATGTGGGTTGATTTGATGCATCATCTGAGGTAGCAATTACGTTTTCTCTTTCAGCTACGTTCTAATTACCACATAAGTCAAAGACAGGTTTGTCTTTGATATACTTATTTTATGCTGTTAACTGTCTTACCTTAGGGATGTATGAAAGAAATATTTGCACTGGGGAAAACTGAGATTTGTTGACTGAGGCTATTTTAGGTCTTCCACGGACGTCTGCTCAGTTTCATTTGGAAATTCAATTTATGCTTGCTCAAGTACCAGAGGTAGGAATAAACTACCAATCTGCTGAATGAATGCGATGGATCAAGTCCAAAAGAAGCTGAAAGCAGTTATTGCTTGTCTCTCTCCAAGTTTTGCAATTTTCTTAAAGCAACAACTGTATTTTCTATTTTTTATAGTTTTTTAGTGGCCATTCCAAAATCATCTTACTAAATCCTACAACCGCTATCCCATATTTATATGCCACATTTAGGGGAAAAGCTGTGCAATTTGGCCATATAAAGAAAAACTGTGGGTTAATAGGTAAAGTGGAACTTACGGCAAGCAGCTAAATCCACAGTTAAAAAATGATTTGAAATTATGGTCAGTCGTTCTTGTGATTCACAAAGCTCATATATGGTATGGAGCTGTTTTGCCTGACATTTTGCTTTAAGTACATTGTTAAAATACATATGTGTGAAATGTCACACCACCTAAAATTCGAATTCTATTTATCCACCCTAATGATCCCTGTATTCCAGCCAGGTCAGCGACTTCACTTCTTAAGACTTCAATTAAAGCCCAGTTGAACATTTGTTAAATTATTATCGTCATGCAGTCAGGCTGCATATATAGTAATGAATATTCCTCTTCTTTACTTCTTCTTTACTGAAGTGAGCGTTCGGCTCACTTCACTTCGGGTCGGTTATTCACACGGCTGCCTTTGGCAGAGCAGAACAGTTTGCAAGCTTTTTTAAGTAATCTTGCTATAAAGAACAATCTGCAGCTCACCGGCTAGGGTTCATAATTATTACAGAATCATTTTATAAAAATATTACAGTAGGGACCTGTATATTCCCAAACGTTTCCACCACAGCTTCAACTAAGCTAAAAAAAGAAAACAGGTTTGTTAAAAAAAGAACAATTGTCTCTATGGACCATCGCTTGTGTGGCCTTTAACTCTAAGAGGCATATGTATAAAGCAGTCAATGTGACTTTTACCAAACATTTAGTGGCGGTGAACCAATCACTGGCATTTAAAACAAATACACCTAAAAGATGTACCTACAGTGAATTTTTGACTTTTAATAACATAGCCCTGGCTGCTCTTTCAGTGCTTCTATGTTATTGTAGGTTTAAACTAAGGAGCATATCATTAGCTTTTAAGGCCAAATGCTAGTGTTAACCATATTGTGAAAAATGCCACCTTTTAAGATAAGATAGATACAAAATAATCTGTAATAGCTTGTGAAATTGGTGAGACCAGCTGGATGTGCAGTGACAGTGTAATAATTGTGTTTTATTGAAACCTTTTGATGGAAATATTTTTTTCTGTTTAAAGAAAACCTGTCAGACATTTGAAACAGTTAGACTAAACATTCTGTCTAAGGGCCCATTCAAACCCGATGTGTTTTCTCCAGCACAGCCCGAACACAAGATAAGGCAATTTGCCTTGTCACGGGTAGGCACAGCTCACTTCTTTTTGCTGAATTTTCTACATTTTTAAAGAGGAAAAAGTACCGAGAGGGTCTAAAAGCTATATTGGGAGAATTCCCTCTGTAAAAAGTTTTGAAAATATTAACTGCCGCAATCTGTGTGAGTGCATAGTATGTATGGAAGTATGCATGTATGAATGTTATGGACAACGTTGTTTTTTTATATGTAGATTTTGCTATAGAAATGGAATTACGGGTGCGATAAATATGAGATTTTGTAACAAATAAAGTTTATATTTTTACAAGAAAAAGGTCTCGGTCTGTTTAGTAACCATCTCTCAACAGTGTCCTCTCCTTTGAGAACACTGTTACTATTTTTTTTTGTGCTCAGTAAGAGTTCCCTTAATGGCCACTGCAGTGCTCTGACTATTAATAGTGGCTGGCTGGGTCAGACCTTTTGAAACAAAGTTTAACTAAATCAGAGAGAAACACAGAAGAGAGTTATCTTTCTCAATGTCTCTTCTTTGGTAGAACGTTTAGGGAGGATGGGGGAGTTTAAGCTTTGCCTGGAAGTGGCCTTTAAATGTTTGAAATGACTGACAAGTTTGCGTTAAAGGTTTGATCATATAGCATTAGTCCTAGATTCCTAGATTAATTCAGAATCAAATTAGCTGCAGGACAATGTAGGCAGGAGCCTAGGATCTGGTGAATGTTTAGGTGGCCCAGCTACAACATCATTGGCCTGCACAATTGGATAGCACAACTGGTCAAAGTTGTGAGGGGAAGCACTGGTAAGCAGTTGATGTCCAATGGGGCAAGCCATGCTGGTAGAGACCGATGGGGTACCTCCTTTGTGCCTATTGCAAACTTTATTAATGTTTTATTCAATTATAAATTATATTCAATTTTAAGGTTGGGGAGTCCCAAAGCTGCTACACGCCCAGTCTCAGGGTACACTGGAAGTCCTGGACCATTATTAGCAATACTGGCCTGGACCCTATGAGATCCATTAGTAGCGTATCTTTTGGAAATCCTGGCTGGGATTCTTAGAGGAGAGCGGTATACCCTGGACAACGTGATGGACCTTTGGATTACATCGATGTACACTGATTACAGCAATGTTTTTTTTTTGGGGGGGGGGACTTTTGTTTATGATGTGATGTGTTTATTTACTATATGACTTTTTTTTTGGTGAATGATTAGGTGTAACCACTGGCCCTTACTCATTCCCCCTTTATGAAACACCCAGATTCAGATAAGCCCCCTGCCTGCAGACCCCCCACAACCACTGGACCGTGATTGTGGGGAAGAGTCTACTGTCTATATGTCTATTTGCCTTATTCACGCAATCATTTCAATCTATCAGATTTCCATTGACTCCAATCAGATAAGTAAGGTGTTTTTTTTTGCAGTAGGTTACTATACTCTGCATATAATCATTGCTTTTTCCAGTGCTTTATTAAATAAGACCAATTTAAAATGTCTGCTTTATATGAACACAATGCTTTATTTAAGCCTGATAAAATACTTACTGTTGTTAAAAAATGATTCAACAGGGGAGGAAGTGAAATGCTTTGACAAAAGAATTTGAATTGTGGTTGTCCTTTTGTTGATCACATATTTTGTCAGTTCATGTTTTGCCTCAGTGCACAGAAGTCAGTTATCTATGTGTCTAGGTAGGATTGCTCTGTTGTATGAAACTGTATGTAGCTGTGAAAAACTAGCACTACAAAGGCTGTTAGACAGGAACAATTGCTGGAAACCCCTTTAATCTTTTGACTTAGTATGAAAGAAAACCTTTTGATTTTTTTTTATAGGTGAAAAGTTCCATGAATCAGCAAGATCAAGGTGTTTTCACTTATCCAAAGCAAAAACTACCCATAGTGATTTATTTTAGTTTAGTGCTAAGTTATGGGTAGGAAAAGCTGAAAGGTGTTTAGAAAAAAAGAGCATTATTGCCTTATTGTATCAAATCATATGGCACACTGGATTTTGGCAAATCCATGTATTAAATTCATGTTAATCTTCCACCAATGCTGGTTACATAAATCACATCTGAAGTGACCCTGTCCATTTTAGGGCAAAGTAACAGGTGATGTTGCTAACCCCTACCTTCCTGGTGCTGCTTTTTTTGCTCTTTGTTTGCCTACTTGAGTCAAAATACCCAGTGCTTTTGAGTATGGGGTAGCATTTGACTTCTCTTCTTTCTCCTATATTGCAAGTCATCCATTAGGTTTGAGCTCTGTCTTGTGGTGCGGAGGGGGGTTGGTGCTTAAAACTGTGTAAGGCTGTTGGAATTTCTTTCGATTCACGGTAATAGGCCAAAATTCTAACAGCGGATGGCCCTTCTAATTTGACAAAAGTCAATTCAGTGATTGACTTTTGTCAAAGGATCGGGACCAAAAAAAAGGTAATCTGCTGCAGTCAATATTCATGTATTCTGACAGCAGCGGGTGCCAACTGTTAGAATACAGTAGCCACAGCTGGATATTTGTCAATTTACACTAAACAGGCCCACAAGCGGAATTAAAAAATCTACTAGTGTATTGTCAGCGTCAGCTCCAACCTGATTGACTTTTTAATTCTGCAGGTAAACAGGGAGACTGGGGATGCAAATTGAAAACAGGTCAGCAGCAGGAGAGTGGGGTTATTAAGTGAACCGGTTACCTTGACCTAAATGGACAAATTATAGGTTCACCTAAAATAAGAAGATAGGTTTACGAAACAGGGCCCACCCACTGATAATAATCTGCTCTTATAATAAAGTCTTCTCAGCAGTGTAAGGCTATCATTTTGTTCATTGAGGCTGATGTTGGATGGACATTCTTACTTTTTATTTCTAAAAATAACAGTTGTTACATTTTTTACAGTGCAGAATTTAAAAAGATATTCTGAATTTACAGCTCTGATATTGGTCTCTATGTGATACACTCTAAACTAATAGATATATGTGATAATAACAATAAAGTGATAAATAATTATAAATGGTGTGACAGACCAAAACAAAACCCAAGGACGGTGCATTTAAGTCAATGGCACCGCAGATAGGCACCGCAGGCAGGCCCCTCACCCACAATGCGATCGCCAGTGCAATCCGCAAAAATGCTGCGAGCACTATTTTTGCAGATCGCACTGGACCGGAATGCAGGCACTAATGTGCCTGCGTTCCGGGTGTGGGTGATCGCACTGTGGGAGCGGGGCATGGCTGCGGTGCCATTGACTTCAATAAAACCCCCTCCCGCCCCTGAACGCAGGGAGTCGGCCAGCTTACATTCCAGTGCGTCCTAGAGGCCCCGGCGTACTGTCCTTCCATGGTGCCGACGTTGCACATGGGGAGAGGTGTCCTGCCCCTTTCCATCTGCAGCGTCTGACACATTCAGCTGGCAGCCGCACGAGCACCAAGGGAGCATAGCCATAGCCAGCTCCTTTTGCGCTCGGGGCAAGAAGAAAAAACCGTCTCCCCCCAACAGGCGTGTGATGTCACCCAGCGCCCTGCCTCCAGGATTTTTTTACTTTTATTATTTCTTTTTAATTCTATTAAATTTTTTTTTACTCTGGGGGGGGGGGATTCGGGGAAATATTAGGGGTCTAAACAGCCCCCTGATATTTTCCTTTTAAAATAGAAAAAGAAATTGAGGACACAAAGTCCTCAGAGGCTTCCCATTCATTCAGAAAATATTTTACTATCATCCAGTTTCTGAATGGGGAGGAGCCTCTGTACAGAGGGCTTCTCCCCATTGAGAAACTCAGGAATGAACAGGAAGTGATATAATTCACATCCTGTTCATTCATAACTGGGAACACATAGCACTATGTGTCCCCAGTAATTTACAAACACTGGGGTGATCAGCTGATCGCTTCAGTTTGTCCTGCACAGAGGATCAAGGCATATCACTGATATGTACCGATCATCTGCCGCTCGGCCACGCACACGGGGGCTCTGCTTCTCCTCTGGATCCCCCCTGCTCTCCTGGGCAGAGGCAGTGGGGGGTTCCGAGGAGAAGTGAAAGAAGCAATTCAGCCGCGGGGGGTGGAGGATGGAGCCGCTGTCACAGAACTAAGGCCGAGCGGTGAGGGGAGAGAGAGGCGCCGGCTGGCAGAACCTGGCCAAGCGTCTCTCTCTCTCTCCTCAC
>NW_017306524.1:1430137-1448884 GCF_000935625.1 Nanorana parkeri | reverse complement strand
CGCAGTCGGCTGCAGCGGTTCCTTCACTTTTTCTCGGATTCCCGCTGCACACAGATGGGGAGAGCAGCGGGTATCCAGAGAAGCCTCACGGGCGGGAGAAGAGGACATTGCGATCTACCAGAGATCGCAATCGACCTTATGGGCACCCCTGATCTAGGGCAACATAGCTGATTTGGAAAAAATTCTCCAATTCAGCTCATTTTCCACTTCGGCTATGTTTTCCTAGATTGTTCACTTCTGCTGCCTGATCCTACCTCTTCACCCTTTTGTGAATAACCCTGTTCCTAGTATAAAATATACTTCGATCATAGCAAGCAGTCCACATTGATGTTATCGCTAAGACGGTTTCTCACCACACAGACAGGATGAATGGTATCAGTGTTGAAATGGTGACTTTTTCAATGTTTCCTCATAAAAAGGACATCATAATGTAAAACCATTTATTAAACAAATAATTTAAAAACTAGTGCACTTTCATTTTAAAATAGTATATATCTGAATAAAAATCTCCCACAAATTCAAGGTGAAACTCCACTCAGCAGTTCAAATAGGAATGAAACATCATAAAAAAGATCTCCGTCTGACGCACGTTTCGTCCCTTCCGGGCTTTTTCAAGAGTGAACGTCACATAGGGACCAGTATCAGTTTGCTAGCGCTGTGATTTGAGAATACAATCACTACCTGCTTTTTGAGGTCAGACAGCAGTTTATGGTTTACAGATTTATACATTATAATATAACACAGTATATGTCTGTGTTCATTTAAAGGTCACATTTCAATTAGAATTTCAAAATAGCATCCTAGATTATACACTGGTCCATTTATTTGGAAGTAGCTGGGTCACAGAGCTAAACCTTCCAACAGGCTGCAGTACTGAAAGCTTTCAACAGTGCTTTTTTCTATTGTCATTCTATTTAAAGTGGACCTTGCAATCAAAACTGTGTCACCTATCTGCTATTGCCCCCCTCAAAGCAAAATCACAAGGTCAAAACTGATTATAAAAAATCATCTCTAAAGCTTCATTCACATATACATTAGCATTTGTGTTTCCCGTGTGGGACGAAAACTCATTTTTTTTTTACCTGCACGGATTTTGCTCAATTGCGGCTATTATATAGCCGCGAATGTGCGAAATCCACCCTAATATCACGCTTGTACTATTTTGCGGGCTGCATGTTTTTGTACCGCACGGCCTCCACAAAAGTCTGAACAATGCACATTAAAGTGCATTGTTTTTTATGTTTAGAGCGGCTCTGCGTGTATTCAGCCGGCCGAGTATGCGCGGACAACTGCTCCTGTGTGAATGAAGTCTTAGGAATGTAAAGTCAGAGTCTGTTCTTAGTATATTTACAGTGTATAAAGCAAATCGCTTTTTGCAAATATCTTACAAAGTTTCTTAGCTGGAGATCCTTTCAGTAACAGAGCTTTCTGTTGCTGGCTGACAACGCTAACCCCTGCCTCATAATTTGCGCCAACGTTGTCAACCTGCAGTTTCTATGCCACGTACCTTATGGGAGCTTGAGATGATGATGGTGCCTCTCTTGCTGCTCCAGTCCAAGGAACCCTGGAGAGTTGAACAGGTGCACAAGGACGAGGAGTGGCATGGGTCCCGGAAGATAGCGCATTCACCGGGAATGCTGGGATCAGTAGTGCAAGTGTCAGGAAGCAGGTGAAGAACGCAGGTCTGTGGTAGCGAGGTCAGATCTTGCCGAGTTAGCAACAATCGGGCAACGAGGTACCAAAACAGCAGACAAGACGTAGTCCATAACTTGCGGGCTGCGAGGTACAAGACAGTAGAGGGATGCATGGTCCAAAACAAGCTGAGGTTGAGGGATACAGAACAGCAATTGGAAGGTCAAGGCAAGCTGGGTCGGTAATGGGAGATAGATCAGGGTACAGGATACAGGAACTCTATAGGAGGATATAGCTGAAGGTCAGTCAGCATGGAGGCTAGGATGTCTCAGTCTAAAATAGCCTGTTTGGCGCCACAGTTTGAAATGAGTACGTGCACACATTTGCACACATGCTATGTACAGCGAGCACAGATGTGTACACACATGCACAGAGGCACATGCACAATTCTACGTGCCAAACTGTGCCCACACACATGCGCACATGCAGGTGCTCACGCAGAGCTTTGGCTGCACAAGCTGGTTCTGGTTTCCTGAGAGTTTTAGTGTGAGTCTGCAACAAGAAGTGCTGTTACTTGCAGAGTCTCCAGATAAGAAACTTTAAAAAGATTCACAGAAAACAATTTGTTTATGAAATCTGTATGCAATGACGCATGACACCAAACATACTGAAAAATAGATTTAAGGTTTACATACTCTGTAAGGTTACATACCTTACACTTGCAGCCCTTTCTCCTAGGCGTTAATGACATCACACAGCCTTCCCACAGCCCCCTGGGAACCCTGAGGATTGCAAATCTCCTGAGAATACTCTCCTACATTGGGGATAACAGTGTGTGCCCCCCTTAGGACCCCCACCCGTGACACAAAAGACAATTTTTAACCAGCTTTTGTCAAAGGAGCCAGTATTAAAAATATTGCCCGATCAGTGGCTGCAGCCAATCACCTCTTACTCTCCATGCAAATTCTGCTCTAATGGTTATATCCTTTGGCCAAAATCTTCAAGATTGGGTGTATCTATGTAGTGAGCCCTCATAGACTTATATTGCTCTATCTCACTTGATAGGGGATGCTCAGAAGACGGACATGTACAGTGAGGACTTACTCAATAGGCACAGTCCCCTGTGAAGAAGATTTCAACCAGAGGAGTTAAACACCTGAGAAGGCCACAGGTTTCCTCTTGAGATAAGTAAGGATGGGGAGTTTATAGGACAGTTTGGCTCAGGAATAGAGGTTAGGGGAAAGGTTAGGCCTCTATAGAAATGAAGTATAAGAACATATAAATCACTAAAAATGCTTTCTGTAGTTTAATTAGATGAAAATTGGCTTATGGTGAGTGACAGTGGATAATTATTGTCCCATCTGGTTCATTACATTCAGACTAGACAGCAATCAAAAATGTCTAGAAAGATCTTCAAATGTGAGCAGGACCTGCCAAACAAAAGGATTCTTGAGCTCTAGCATTAATATTGAGTTACAGTCCTGCAGTAGTTGGTTTTATTTTTGGTGGCTGTGGATATCCTGGTTGATCTCCATAGTTTGTCTACCTATGGCAGTGCAAAGATCAGTGAGACTATATAAATCAGTTTTTTTGGGTTATATGAGTCCTTGAAAATGTATTTGTGTTCAGGTTCTATGGATTCATGAATTTATACAATGTTGTTTGCCATAATAAATAATCCTCAAATATTTGTAGATGATAGTATATATCTATATAAAACAGCTTGTAGCAATTTTTAGTCACCCAGAAACACACTATGTGCTTTTTAAAGTGACACTAAACTCAGGAGATAAATATTTCAAATGTATTCAAGTACCTTAACCACTAACACAAATGTATCTTATTTGTGTATCACTCAGCTGTAGATCCTCAAATCATCTCCGGATTGGTACCGACACTGTCCTTCCTTCTGGAGGGTGGCTACTTTTGATCCCCATGGTCCCTGTGTGTGTTGTAAAGTAGCCACCACTCCAAGCTCACTCCCATGATGGACTACAATCTCATGTTTAGTTTATTCATTTTTATTGAGATTGCAGTCCATCACGGGAGTGAGCTTGGCAACACACACATGCACAATTTGCACAATGGGGAACGAAAGTAGCCATCCTCCAGAAGGAAGGACAGTGTCAGCACCAATTCAGAGAGGATTTGAGGATCTATAGCTGAGTGATACACAAATATGGTACATTTTTGTTAACACCGTAACTAAGGTACTTAAATTCATTTTTAAGATTTATATCCTGAGTTTAGTGTCACTTTAATATGGATTAGTTACGAGTATAAAGGTGAGTTTCTCAGATTTGGTTCTTGGTGGCCATATAATAGATCACATTTTCAAGTGTCCTTTGCAAAACCAATAGAATATTTTAAGCATTTTTTTAATATATTTGTTAATTAAGATAGCTGATCCTGAACCTGGAAAATTAGAAAAATAAATCTTTAGCATAGAAACCAGATTTGGGAAATAATGCACACTGGAAGAAAATTTGGTAGGTAGTTAAATTCCCGTATTGCACATTTCATTTTAATCTATATTAGAACTGGTAGTTTTAGACCTATGAAATTTACATATTTTTTTGTAACCATTAATATGTCCTAACATCATTTCCTTTAAAAATTTCCAAATCTGAGAAATATTGCATATAAAGATCTAAATAGTGGCAAAGTTCTTTAGTGAAACCTTTTAGTAGAAATTATTCCAGAAAGGTGGTAAGGTTACATTTTGTTTCACACTACCTTATGCTTTCATTTATTTCCTCCACAGCAAGGCAGGATCTTCAAACTTGGAGAGCTAAATGGGTTTTTTATCTGTGCAAAATCAAAAGCAGCTTTCATCTGTCTTGTAACTTCTACAAATGGCATCTAGAGGAGAAAGGAAAGACAAAGATGAGGCTACATTGCAGATTCACGTCATATGCTATGTTCTTTGTTCTTTGACGTTTTCTTGGAAAACTCAAAGGATACTGCAAGGAGTGCTACCTATTCATTTAGCTTTGGCTAGAGAAAATACTTTTGTGATACATGCTTATGAATTCTTAGATTTTCTGGTTTCAATAAAGAATTCATTAAGAGGTTACATGTAAGCAGTTTAGTTATAATAAAACTTACAGTCTTACATTTATGTTGTTTTTAGTGCTATCGTGATGATACTTTTTTAATTGCAAGTTTAAAGCCCAACACTGGGTTTACGCCACCTTTTTGTAGCCCCTTCCCGCCGCGTCTACTTTCTGCTTTTTTATATACCTAGAGTACCTCCTGACATGTTCAGACTTGTCCCATGACATGCAGGGCCCTCTTCCTCTTTGGATCTTCTCCAAGTGATGGTGGTCCTCAAGTATGGAAAAACAGTGCTCTGATAACGTCAGTGCTTTTTACTAAATTTCTAAGCTAAGGGAAAATTTCCTTGCCAAGTAAACAGCCCACTTACCTTTAGTAAATCAAACCTTAAGTCTTAGTAGCTTTGCTTCTTCAGTTGAAAGATGTATCCATAGTAATAGTATTTTACTATATTAAATCCGAAAACAAAAATGCAATATATTGGAGCTTACCAGTCCTTAGATGTAGTGACTGCTTTAGTTTTTATTTTTCAGGCTGAGAACAAAATAAAATACAAAAGTTTACCTTTCTGACCGTGTTTCATGTTACACCCATATTCAGGGCATATATTTATTTATTTTTATAAAGGTGGAATATCTCTTTAAAGTTTATGTAAAGCCAAGACTTTTTTTTTAGTTTTAGTAGAACAGGTTTTCACTTTCACTTCCCACCCTAGAGATGCAACAAAAAAATGAGAAGAAATCTTTCCAAAGTGAACAGAATTCCTGTCTTAAGGTGCCCATACACTGGCCGCATTTCAGCCGCTTTTTAATGTACCGGACGAAATTCGGCCACTGTATGGTGCTGTTGGCTCCCTTTCAGCCAGTATTCCTCAGCTGATCGAAGGAGCTGGCTGGAAAATCCAAAAGCAAAAAGCCAATGAGCTGCTGGTTCTGATCGGGTATTCGGACAGATGCTGGCGGCACCTGTCAGAATACAATGCAAACAGTGTCGATTCCTCAATTGACACGCTGTTTGTGTTGATAGAGGAATTGAGTCAATTTCTTCAATCCAGCCTGTGGCTTGAACTAAAGAAATTGACAGGTGTATGGCCAGCTTTAGAAAGTTGTCATCTGAACAGGTGTCCCCATTGGAAAATTTCCTCCAATTCTTGCCCTGGTGACAAATTAAAATTTTTGGATTTCCTATAACTTTTTGTCTCTCTGACAAATAAAGGGGTAGATCTTCCCAGCAGAAATGCAGACGACAGTAAAAACATGACAAATGGTCTTAATCTTCCCCAACTAAAAAAATGCCTTTACATACCCTTGAACATGTGTTGAGAAAAGGTATTAGCCACACAGGTGGTGCGTGGCTTTCAGTTAGTCTGCAAAGTCATATGGGTATATTTGTAAAACATTTGCAGAGACAACAGCTCTACAATTGTCTGAGTTTTAGATTTTCCTCTACTGCTTCTCAGCTGCATCTAGTGACCATAATGCAGTGCGAATCTGAAACTAATGTTTGCAGAGCTGTTCTATTTTTTTTAAATACACCTCATAGACTTGCATTGTGAGAAGAAATATAAAAGCACAATTATTGTGTAGCACTAAAGTAGAATGTAGATCTTGCATGTTATGAGAAAATAAAATTGCCACATTAACATATACAATTGCATGCTATACAGGAAAATACGTTTTTATAAACATTAATACACATTTATAAGAATTTTTGTATCAAGCCAAACCTTTTTACAGGTATTTGAAAAACAAAAATCATTTAAAAATCCATACATTAGCACTCTTTATTGAATACAGTTACTAGACTTTGGGAATGGTGGTTCTGAAGGGTCACTGGAAGTTATGATAACATTAAAGCCTGCTTATCTTAAATGCAGACAAACACTTTTATGCCCTAGAGATCCTTTTTATAACTCAACAGTAACATATAAGGTTGTTAATAAGGTTCTGCTTTTGAAACTATGTCATTGCATGGGGCCTGAGGATAGGAAATGAAGTTAGCATGCAAATCACTGCAATGTCTGTAATTACACCACACAGAGCTAGAAAATGTGCAATATGCACAGAGAACACAATCAATACAAACTGTTCCACCTCTGAAGCGGAGGTCAAGGTCAGTAGAATAAGTCATTCAGGGAATAGCCATTGTAGTTCAAAGAATATGACAGTTTGGCCTCACAAAATACTTATTCCATCCTTTCTCAAAATGTTTACCCCCAGAGAAACTCTTTAAATAATTGACAGGTCTCAGGGAACAATTGTAAATAAAAGTAATTCACCGGCACACACTTGAAGGGTTTTTAAAGTATTGATATGTTTATTCAATACCCAATGTCACATACTGTCATATGGCAGTACCGTATGACAGTATGTGACATTGGATATTGAATAAACATATAAATACTTTAAAAACCTTTCAAGTGAGTGCCGGTGAATTACTTCTATTTACTATTAGTGTTTTGCATGGCGCCATCCGTGTGGTCACCTTGTGGTTTGGAGACCGTGGCAGTGCGAATGGGATTTGGACTTTGTTGTGAGGTCTCAGGGAACAACTGCTTATAATTATACCCGCAGCTTACTTTACGTTATTAATATCAATAAGTTAGTAATAATAATAAAAGAAAGAATAAAGACAACATACCTAGAGTATTTGACATTCATAATGGATAATTTGTATCACTAAAATGCTCTAAATTAAATATATTTTGTGATTATATTTGAAATATAATCACAAAATATTTATCAGTAATAGTCACAAAATAAAGTGACAAGTAACAATAATGACCAAAAAAGAAACACAGACAGACTCCCTTACATCAGTGGTCAGTGGAGAAGTGCCTGTCTAGATTAGTGGTCATGGTCAGTAAGAAGAATGCCACCCATACAGAAAGCTAAAAAGATCAACAAGTGATGTTGGCCCAGAACTATGCACAGAGCCATCCCTATAAGGCAAAGTCCTTATACTGATGTCACTGGTCGCCTGGAGCTCAGCGGGACGCTCTGGCCGGCATCCCACCCAGCTCCTGGCAACCAGTGATGTCATGAGGCAAAGTCCTTATACTGATGTCACTACTTGCCTGCAGCTCAGCGGGACGCTCTGGCCAGCGTCCCACCCAGCTCCTGGCAACCAATGATGTCAGTGAGCTCGGTGGGACGTCAGCTAGAGCTGAGTGGTGCACCACCAGGATGCCAGCCAGAGGACCATTAGCATACACCACCAGCACCCTATTAACACCCCCAAACATGACCACCGGCACCACCTCCCTGCCTCAGGTGGCAATTATACTAGGGACACCCCTGACTATGCAGGCACTATCAGATGGGAAATCAGTTTGCCACTGTTCAAGGATGCGATAGCAACCTCCACGGAACCCTGGTTGACAATGTCTGACCTATACAAACACAAGGAATCTGCAGATGTAACAATGTCATAATAGATTAATTAACACCAATAAAAAATAAACTTTCCACTTCTAATATCTACATTAAAAAGCTTGCATTTTATTAGTACATAAAAAAATGAAATCCTGTGTTAAAAAATACTAAAACCCTGATGGACCATGTGAAATGTGTATTGTTAATGTGCTAACAGAACTGTGTGCACATACATGTTGCAGCACAAATATGTACAAAATATACAGTATACAATCACCACCATCTTGAGACAATGGCCAGAAGTCTGAATATTGTATGTTATATGACATCCAATAATGATCTCCAACATAAATACAAGTTAGCTATAGGGACTTGCCCTTAGGACACCAAGCATTTTGTGTACAAAAGTGAATAATGTGAAACTTCGCGCCACTACTCTAATCAAGTTAAGCAGCAGCTGAAATCTGTGTGGTCAGATATAACGTATGAAATTAATGGTAAAAGCCGCGCTGTGTGAATGAGACCGCAAAGTGTCAGATATAGTAGATACTGACCTTGGAGTAATGTGATACAATGTGTAAAAAGTGCAAATTTAATGGACTATTGAAGATCCAGGATCATGGACATTTTTTAACCATTTATTATTTTCACTGGAGTGCAAGTTACACACATGCGTTTTTCTTGTCGGTATTCTTTGCACATTGCATCACATTGATTCACAGTTAATATTTAGTGCATTTGATTTTTCATTATGGATATCCTGTAGCAATTACATTTACACTAAGGTGCATGTTATATACATGCGTTTCTTTTTTGTTTTGCACTTTTTACACATTGTATCACATTACTCCAAGGTCAGTATCTACTATATCTGACACTTTGCGGTCTCATTCACACAGCACGGCTTTTACCATTAATTTCATTTTGTGTACAAAGTTCACATCCAAACACAGACGCAAAACTGATTTCCCAATAATGTGTCAAGATACTACAGTATTACTCCATTTGGGAATGTTTTGTGTTTTTATAGGTACTAGTGATTTGTGGCTGTATAAATTAAATCTGGGCAGATTATAAAGTACAAAACAAAGAGATTGTAGAGCGTCTCTGTAAAGAAGTCAAAATATTTAGTGAAAAGACTTTGTCAAGAAGGCAAAACCGCACTGTATCATCAGTCAAAGGCTTTTTATTTTCTACTTGCCCATCTGATCATAACCTTATAGTTCTTTCTTTTATTAATGGAAGTTATTAAACTTGAAACAGCAGTAGTTGCATGTTATATTGCTTTAGTTATTAGAATGCACCAGGTTCTGGATTTATACAGAATCACCAGACTGGACTTCATTACTGGAGTCCGTAGACACACGACCATAGCCTCCCAAAGCAGTGCCCCTCTACTGAAATAACCTCTTACACAGAACAATTCCTTGTTTTACTAACCTAGCTAAGAATGTGAAAATGTGCAAGGAAGCTCAAAAGAGATGATTATATTTTTGCATGATGGTAAAAACTTGTCAACCAGATGGGGAAAAAACACCTAAATGCCTGTAATGCCTATAGCAACTAGTTTACAGTGCCTAATGATTATTTTGTCAGTGCAGACATGTATTTGTTTCAGTTAAACCCAGTGCAGGATTTCCATCACTGTAATATATTGGTACACAACTTTTGTCACTATGCAATACCCTGCAGTATGCTACTACAGAAGACTGTCTTTTTTTTTTACAAGTCTGTCCTTCATTAGAATATTGTGACAGTGAGCAAGCATGCATATTTATGATATCTTCAATTCTACTAATAAAGGAAAAAAAGATGTGTGTCCACTAATTGCAGAGGAAAAAGCATCCTCTTTACCCCTGCGGCCTATTAGCATATGCTTTCTGTGCCTATTAGTAAATCCAGCCCTGGTTAACTAAGTCTGAGTAGGAAGGGCAACATATGCTATTCCAACTGTCCAGTTTCAATGTCTTCTTTCATTGTAAGATAACCCTTGTCTCTTATCTTTCCTCTGTTCCAGCACAGCAGCCTTCATCTGTTTCTTCCACATTGAACACTTTTAGAACTGTTGAATGCTGCCTGTGTGCCCCACTTTTTGCAATGGTCCCATCCTCTGACCCATACCTATGAAACAGTCAAAGCGAATAAAAAAAGAATAAATATAATTTTGTCTAATAAAAGTAGTATGAAATTCCCAGATACATTTTGGTATAAGCATGGTAAGGTTTACTAATTTTCTGTAGTTCCTTGCTGGAATAAAACATGTCACATGGAGAAGAACATAATCAGAAGTTAAGGATTTTAGTGCAGAAATCAAATTATTGATAACGGCAGAGCAAGCCTTACTTGGATTTGATTTATTGCACAGAACTGTGAACAGAACAACATCTGCAAGATAAAATATCTCACTGAGGGAAACAATGTCTGGAAGATTCCAGCAGACTTGTTTCACAGATAAACACTTTTACACTTTCTGTAATGTTTGCATTTTTAGCCATATCATTTTGTATATTTTGTTATTATATACAGCATGTAAAGTTGGTTCTTTGAAATTTGGTTTAAAAGGCAATCAACATTGTTACTTTTCAAATATGCTGCATATTTACCCATATGCATGGCAAGAAAAATAGCAGGTGGTTTAAAGCTGACTGTCAGTGGCATACAGTGATGTTTTATTTAAACATTAGCCAATGTAATTTAATGCAAGTGGTACAAATTCCCAAATTTGACTTGTTTTTAGCCTATTGTAATCCTCTGCACAACAGACTTGGAGAGGGAGGGGCAGCATTAGGAACCAATCGGTTGTGCAGCATGCTAAATACTGTAAATGAATATGCTGATAGGAGAGAGCTGTCTACTGGGCTTATCAGACTGCTTTTGTTCCTCCACTGTCCAATCACAGGCTTGGGGGCAAGGAGGTGGCCAGGCTGCATTACATAACTGCAGCAAAGGTAAGTCTAGTCAACAGGTTGGCTGTGCTGTGTGACAGGGAAGTAAGAAACTTCAGGACTAGGTGGACACAAATACAAAAAATTTGGCATATAAAACAGCCTCCATATATTTATTACAACAGTATATGTCTCACGGTTGGCTAGATGTCAGCTTTCAGTATCAGCTCAGCTTGCAATAATTGATCCTACCATATAAGAGCCCATGCAGCTGCTACTTTTACCCACTCAAAGCTTTCTAGATAAAGTATTCCTGTAAACCTCTTTTTTTTTATTAGAAACCTACATACTTTCTATTAGTTTTTTTTTTGTTTTTTTGCTTTGGGAGACAGATTTACTGCAAAAATTATATAGAAAAAAATATAGAAATGCATTATTGGGAAACATTTTTACATAAATCATTATATTTATATAATTAAAATGTTAATTAATTAATTTATATTTTTATTTATTTTTATCCTAGGTTTTTCGTACCAAAAACTATTTGCTTAGACATGTAGGTACATCTTAAGCATAGATCATTATGTTTGCCCTTGTATATTACAGAAAATGTACAGCTCTTGCTTCTTTGAATAATACTTGCAGAAGTTGTATGTTTTATTCACTACAAAACAGGCATTTTATAAAACATTGTTACTGTTATACACTCAATGTGACTCTAGACTTTCAAGAGAAAGTCAAAATTTGCATTTCAATAAGGGCTCTTTCACACGTGCGTTAAGTGTTTAATGACAGAGCATCGCTGATTAACACGCCTATAGTGTTAACAAGGCATTCAGCAGGCATTTTCAAGGCATTAGGGAGCCGTCAAAAATGCTTGCAAAATGCCCTTCAAGTAGGGGAGGGTAAAGTGATGTAGTAAAGGGAAGTGAACAGCAGGACTTGCAGTAGCTGGCTAGACGGGTCTTGGCATCTGCAGCTGCTCTGTCCTCACTCTCTGATTTCCCATTGTTTTCTGGGCTTGCAAAACCTCCTATACCTCTCCTGAACACATGTGCAACGCTTGACAAAAGCCTGAAAACCGCTCTAGAGAGCGTTGACCAAGAGTCACAATAGACATCAATACAGGCATTATTCCAGTGGCATGCCTCCATAACGTAACATGCAATCTATTTTTTGATGCAACACGACGTGAAGTTAATGCCTGCGTGTGAACTATACTGGGCGGTTACCATTGTTTTATCCCACATAGGTGTTAATAACGCCTGATTAATGCCTGCTTTTGCCGCACGTGTGAAAGAGCCCTAAAAGGGTTTCAACTTGAGTTACAAGCAGTAGATTTGTACAGGAGCGGTACTAAGGGCTTGAAGAGAAATGTAAATACCTTCTATTTAAACAGGGAAACAATGGTAATTAACAGCAGTGGAGAGCATTTTTATTTTTTTGATCCACTTAATCCTAATCCTAACGCTCATAACACATTACTTGTCAGTACATTCAATGAATAGTTAAAATATGTTTGAGACATTTTTAATTTACTATATAACATTTTTATTATGAGTGACTGTGTTATCTGCTGTTTGCTACAGGAACATAGAGAGCAGCCAAACATCCTAGTTCTTCAAGAAGAGCCAAGGACTCCACAAGAGCATGAAGGAGTAGCCATGAATGTTCGACATGGAGATGTAAATGAGACTGCAGGGCTAAAAGAGGTAAGAGATATCCCCCCTTATTTTAAGAGTTATGTAGTAACAGAAGAATATGGTATTATGAATTAGCCTGGACATTGTTTCCGCCATTAATAGGCTTGGGTTTCTTGAGATACAGAATCATTCAGTCATCAGAATGAACTCAGAAGGTTTTATCTGTGTATTGCTCCCAGTTCATGAGCATCAGGTTCTCCCCACTGGCCACAGCTTAAATGCAGGCTGAAGAACAATACAAGGTATAAGTGAGTACATGAAGTGTTCATGCAGAAACAAACACTGCATTTGTCCTAATTTTTCTCTGTGCTGTAGTAAGACTCATAACATAGAGAGACAGCAAGGTCTAGAAATCAAAGCACATTAGAAACTAGAATGCCAGAGGAGCTCTTTTACTTTTTGCACATTTGGCGTTTAAAAGCTATATTAGGTGCTTCCCTCTGTTGGCATATTCATTTACAGCTGTAGATGAAGAAAGCAGAAGCCTCAAGCTCCATTCACATTTTTACATGAGGTGCAATTGAACTGTGGGGGTGATTTACTAACCTAAACACACGCACGCACTAGGTGCGTGTGATTTTTACACAGCAAAACGTATTTATCAACCAAAAAGTCTCTAAAAGCATATTTCCACTAATGCCATATATGGAAAAATCATGCACATGATGCATATATAATGCTGCTTCACAGTTTAGACAAAAATGGTTAGCTCATGCATTTACATTCCTGCATTCATCAACGCAAGCAACACAATGTAGAGCTAATTTACACAACATCACCTTGCAATTCATGCAGGGCTTTGCACAACACACCTGCTGGGTGTGTACACACTACACAGGTGTCTAGATTCCACCAATAGATCATGCTGGGAGGGAACACACTACAGAGGTGTATACTTGTTCATGGCGTGTTTATAAGGTTAGTAAATCAACCCCTGTAAGTTTGTACACAAACTACGATAAATTCTATAAAAGATGTACTTTACTGGAAAATGTACCAAAGATTCACATATTTGAATGTAGTCTAAAGTGCATACCTAGCCAAGAACAGTCAGCTGTTCACAGAAACGGGACCAGCTAGGGCAAAGAGGACTGTTGGCTGTCTGGAAAAGAAGAATGAGAACTAATGGTTCCTTTTTGTGTAAAATAAGTTATACCTATATAAACAATGTTAGTTTTTTCTGTTTTCTTGATTTCTAGTTCTGTCTCTTTAGTTTCATCTCGGGTAGACTTAATATATTTTTTCCTATAGTTCAACATTTACATAAACTCTTGTATTTTTATCTCATTATGCATAATGCCCTGCTGTTCTCTTGGTAATCAAATCCTATTGCACTGCTGCACAGAAGGTTTAGTTTTGCAGCATTTTTAAAGTGACCGTGTCAGTCACTTCCAAAAACTAACTAGAAGATCCCTGCAATAAAAAAGCTATTATACCCAGTGCTCCAGTAGCCTGCGTATTCTACCTTCCCTTCATTCCAGTGCTGCACCCTCAGTCAGACACTTCTGCATTTGACACTTCCATGTCTCCTGTCATGCCCCGTGATTCCCTCCTCCTGCCCCTTGATCGCTAGGGGACACAGCACAGGGTCGAGGAATGGAGCCACAGTGTGTTGTGGGGGACACAGGCATCCAAGATCCCTGGAAATGTTGAACGCTAAAGAGTATGACTGAGGGGAGGTAGGAAGCATGGGTCGCCATTAGCGCTTTAATTACAGGAACTTGCCAGATAGATTTTTTTAGGTGACTGACAAAGTCACTTTAAATATAATGGAGTAGAGAGAGCCATACGGGAAAAGGCTTTTGTTTCATTTATGGGGAAAGAACGGGTTCCAGGTAAAAGGAAACCTGTAATGAGAACTATATGGGAGCTACCACTGCTGGCATTTCCATTTAAAATTCCAAGTTATCTGATAAGCATGCAGGTTCTGAAGGTTTAATACTTTCAAAGTCACTAACCTGTAACAAATATGCAAATTGGGATTTCTGATTCAGTTCGTTTTACTGCATACCTGCTCTGGGCTTGCAAGTTCTGAAGCCAGATACATCCAGACAACTAGTATTTTAGAAAGCAGCCCACTTATTTCTTCCATAACAGGTGTATTTTAATCCAAGTAAATAAGCTAAGGTTGTGGTAAAATTGTCTTATAACAGCTCTGACACAGGTGTTCTACAGGGTAAAAATGGGAGTGGGACAGAAGCAGCTCAAGCTGACTATTACATGTTGATATCAACATAATAAATAGGAGAAGCACTGTCACTGGGGAATTGCTCTAGCAGTGATGGAAACAATGTTCGACTGAAAGTAGAAAACATATTTTAATGCACCAAGATGTCACGATACCTGATATGTCATAATGTATTTGCTAGACTTAAAAGAGAACTATGGCCTAACCTTTTTTGCCCATAGTTCTCTTCAGGGTCACTGAAGGACATATATTAATGTCCTCCGGTGACCCAAAACTCAGTATATAGCAGGCTATTGACCGCTATATGATAAGAGCGCAGAGCTGCGCAGCAGCCGGGACGACTCCCGAAAATACTGTTGAGATCCACCCTGCCACCTGATTGACAGGTGGCTCTGGCTCTCTAGAGGCAGAGCCAGCTGTGCCTGCCCCCTCCCTTATCCATTCCTCCAGTCAGTGCAGGAGAAACAGAGAGGGAAGGGGGGAATACCTGTGGGGAGCGATGACTGACAGTTACCACTCTCTCCCAGGAGAGGATCATGAACTAAGCAATCGGCATTATGGGTTCGCTGAGTTCCTGATCAATAGAGCCGACCTGTGACAGCTTCAGTGTGACAGGTCAGCTTGAATCATGGGGATGAGTGTTTTTCACTCACCCCATAATTCTCCTTTAAAAGAAGCTATGATAAATTACATTGTTCTTGAATATCTGCTTTTACTGACAACGAGTCTGTTAGTTATATAGAATTCTCATTATGTTTGTGGAAGACTTAGACAATGAGGTTTTTCAGGAATGAAAATAAAGTATCTTTTTATAGCTTTTGGTTTCCTGGTGCCATTAAACAAAACACATGGATAACTTTGAATTGTATTTATTTAGGTGTCAAGTATGTAGTGCCACTGCTCTCAAATGTATTATTTGTGTCAGCACACAATACAGCATGTTATGTGTGAACTGCACTGATACCAAAAAGCAGTCTTTATTTGGACATCTTAATAGCTTAATTGGCCTTAGGGATTGCTATTTTTACAAGTCTGTTTGAGCTACTCAAATCCTTAGGCATGTGCTTTTTATACGTGGGATCTCCCTTAAAGAAATACACTTGATGCTTGAACACTATACCCACTGTATTAAATACAATACTTATTAAATTATATATGCTTATTACATAAACTCCTTCACAAAACAATCAAATCATGCCTGGTGTACAGCATATGTGCAAGGAATATTTACAAATCAAAATAACTTTAGTGGACGGGTAAATAATTCAGTTTAGTAACTATATTTTTCAGGTGTCAAATGATTAGTAAATTAACCATAATAATTAGTAAATTTACCATACCGGTACAATTTGTTTTTGGCACACAAGTCTTGGGGCCTATTTTTTTTTTAAAGCTGGCAATACACACAAAAGATGAACATTAAAATGATTCATGTATAATCCTCTGAAGAAGTGGACAATGATCCAGGACACAAGTCAGGAAATTACATAATCTCGAAAATCTGTGACAACCTGAGCTTTGCTGGTACTATGTAATTTGTTAGCTGCAATACACATTAAAAGGTAAACTCTTTCTCAGCTTTGTTCTATATAAATGTATTTTCTTGCTCAAAACCCAATGATGCAAAGCTTTTAACTATTTTAATTGAAAAAAAACAGTGAATTAAAAAAAAATATTTAAAATGTAAAATTTGTGTCTGTTTATGTTATTTTTTAGACACCCTTTGGACTTTTTTTTTCTGATAAATGTGTCTGTAAGGGTTCTCATTTTTCCAGGCCATGGTGTGGCTAGTAGTAGTAAAGCTGGCAGCTCATTGGCTGGCGGCTCTGTTCGTCTGAAGATTTTCTGACCAGCTCCCTCGATCAGCTGATAGAGGGATGCCAGCTGAAAGGGTGCTGACAGCGGCACCCACTGTGCGAATTTTGTCTGGTCCCTCAAAAACCGGCTGAAATTCACACACTGCAGGTCCAACTTTAGTCACATTCAACTTTATAGGTTCTGTAATGTTGAAGATGTTTTGCAGCTTATCCAAGTCACTTCTAAGTTTCTAAAGAGTGTCAGAAAAATACCCCAGCAATTTAAATCCACACAGGTAGCCCATACACCTTAATTCAATCTCCATGGAAAGGCATGTTGCGCTTGGTAAGTGAATCTATTTGGTTTTACTGTGAATAGTGAAAATAGTGAAAATAGTCCATGGACTAATCACCACGGAACCATACTGTGACTATTTTCACTATTTACAGTAAAACCAAATAGATTCACTTACCAAGCGCAACATACCCACTTCTCTTTAAAGCACTTAAACACACATTGTTGCGGCTGGTGTTTTAAATCCGACTCCTAGCGCAAACTAAGTTGTTTTGAATAATCTACATGGAAAGGCAGATGATAATGTCCAGGAACAAGATAGGATGTGTGAAATCTGTAGAACCACCCTGCTCTAGCTACATAATCTCATCCTTGGTGTCAGGAAGGCTTCATAGGTATTTATCCTTCGATTTGCATAGCTGAAGGTGTGAATTGTTGTAGGAAGAGGCACTAAATAACAATGTATCCTTTTTAGACTGGTTGTAAAGGAGAGGGGTGCCTTGGACAATGAGGTCTGCAGAAAACTCACCCTCACAGATTAGTATCTGATTTTGACTCCCATTATACACTGGTACACAAACTGAGGGTAATTAGAACTCTGCAAAATTGGGCTAAGGTAGTAACAACAAACACAGTCTAAAGGCAAAGAACACAGACATGTCAGAAGTGCTTTGAAAGTTTGTGGCTACCTAGACTGGGTTCTCCTTAAAACATTTACAAGGTCTATTAAAAACACTGGACTATCAACAGAGGGGAGAAGCAGAACACACTGAGTAATAGTCATTGCATTTGTAGCTGGAGTTTCAGAAAAGCTCAGACGTATGGTAACAAACATTGCATCCCTGTTTTTTTGTTTTGTTTTTATCCAAGCAATACACATAAGCTTTAACAACCAAAAATCCCACAAACCAAACACAAGTGAAGTAACTAGGTATAAAAAGTGAAGTGTAGTGAGGAATTCAAAGACCTGTACATTAGAGAGACAAAACAACCTCTCAACAAACTAATGGCCTGACCTCGGAGGGCAACTTCTACAGGTCAAGACTCAGCAGTTTTCCTACACCTTAAAGAGGACCTTTACTAATAGCTTTAAAATAACAACAAACACACCTTTAGACATGTTTAGTAATGACAATCTACAAGCACATACTTCTAAATAATTGCAGGCTTTGTATTCTTTGCATACTTTATTTCTCTTTTCTTTCCCAGTCTTCTGACTGTGGCCATGTTTACTAAGGGAATATTACTAACTCTCCTATTACTTCCTTGATTTCTGGCACATGTGACTAGACATGTGACTAGGACAGGGTTGTGTTCTGTTATTTCATTTAATTAGAAAAGTGGATTATAATGGGGAACATTACACTGTAATGTTCCATATTATAATCTTTTTCTCGGATTAAATGATTACAGACAGGCTTCGGTTCTATCAAAGTTTGTGACAACGTTAGAATGTTTGACCGGTCAGGTGGTCACACATTTTAACGTAATCCCGCCCAGTTTTTCGACGGTGGAATGTGTGACCGCCAATAGGCCAAGCATTCCAACGCTTTCTCAGCATTTCCAGGGCAGATCGGCATCGCAGATGGTATGTGCAGGAGAACCGATCTGCCCTGGAACAGCTGATCGGTCCTGAAATGTCACTTCTATCCGACTCTGTGATTGCGATCTCACATTCCACCCCACTCACAAAGTCGGATAGCAGTGACATTTCAGGATCGATCAGTTGTTCCAGGGCAGATCGGTTCTCCTGCACATCCGATCTGCGATGCCGATCTGCCCTGGAACAGCTGACAAAATGTTGGAATTCTTCACCT
>NW_017306524.1:1425305-1425889 GCF_000935625.1 Nanorana parkeri | reverse complement strand
CGATCTGCCCTGGAACAGCTGATCGGTCCTGAAATGTCACTTCTATCCGACTCTGTGATTGCGATCTCACATTCCACCCCACTCACAAAGTCGGATAGCAGTGACATTTCAGGATCGATCAGTTGTTCCAGGGCAGATCGGTTCTCCTGCACATCCGATCTGCGATGCCGATCTGCCCTGGAACAGCTGACAAAATGTTGGAATTCTTCACCTATTGGCGGTCACACATTCCACCGCCAAAAAACTGGGCGGGATTACGTTAAAACGCGTGACCACGTGACCGGTCACACATTCTAACGCAGTCACAAGCTTTGATAGAACAACGCCATCAGGGGGGTATGGCCGGTACCCATGTGAGGGGTCTGGGCAGCCTGGGGGGTCCCTTACATGGGTATCAGCTGTACGGCTATCAGCGGCATAGCAGAGGTGACGAGAGAGGGTGGAGGAGGCCAGGCCCAGGCAGCAGCAGGCAAGAAGAGTTGGGAGGAGGTACAGGAAAATGGACCCTGACGACCTGCCCACCTGGGACCCTGCAGAGCCCACCATAGAGAGTCTCAGGTGGGCTATGCAGGATCTATGGTGTG
>NW_017306524.1:1405733-1425079 GCF_000935625.1 Nanorana parkeri | reverse complement strand
GGTGGGGGGGGGTTGGGGGCCAGTGTGATCCGGCCATTTGGTTATTAGGTCCCCCACTGCATATGGGGTAAAAGAGGCAATCAACGTCAAACTGGAACAAGCATCCTTAAACAAGGGTGTGGACTGTTGTCTTCAACATATAATGCCGTTTTTCCATCTCTACCCCTGTGTTTTGACAACAATTCAGACATGCAAATCAAATAATTAACACCTATGTAGTCTTCCTGACACGAAAGATGACATTATGTAGAGGTTGAACAGGGTGGTTCTACACATTTCACATGTCCCATCCTGCTCTTGGACAATAACATCTGCCATTTCATAGTGATTGTTTAAGGTTCCTGTGCTACCTGTGTGGATATAAATGCTTAGGTATTTTCCGAACCTCAGTAGAACTGAAGAATTGGCTTGGATAAGCTATGAAATGTCTTCAACATTACAGAACAAATCCAGTTAAACGTGACTAACTGCTACTAACCTTTCTGCTAAATAAATATTTGATACAGTGTGCACCCATGAATGCTAAAACTTTATAAATAGCCATCCGAAGGCAGAGGGAGATGGGGAGAGAAGTCACTGCTCTAAATCATTCACGAGTGTGCTAATGTCAGCATTTAAAGTGTATATAAACTTTAATAATTCACTGCTTTTATTTGTTCCCCTTTGGTCTGCTAATTATACTATTGAAATCATTTTGTTATATGGATTTAATAAGAGCAAAAATAAACCTGTTGATTGGTTTAGAAATCCATAGCTGTCCTGTGTCTTGTACTCTCTGTCTGTGTTATCTTGAGAAGTGTAATCAGCCCTGCCAGTTGTTATCTTGGACTACAAAACAATTACTCGTGATGTTGTGGAGATGAGGAGAGTGGGAGCCATTCTTTAGTTTACCAAGAGACTATTGGGCAGGGATGACATCGTTTCGTTTGCTTTCAGGAAAAAAAAGGCACTGTGTTGTTAGCTATAGCACGGAATTAGGAAATAAATGCATTTCTGGCAAATCAACAGATGTTCTTCTGTAGATTCAGGGATAAAACATGCATGTATCTCAGGGATGTACTGCATATGTTTTATTTTGCCCTAACATACACTTTAAGGATGCATACTGTTTTGTTTTTTTTCCAGACATGGACTGAGACGGTCACATCCCCTACTAAGGTCAGTATTACTTAAAATATGTATAATGATGAGTCAATTTTGTAGCTTAAAGCCACAACCTTTGACCCGGTCAGTTCCTCACATAGTGCCAATAGGGAAGCCATTGTTATCCATGTAGCCATTTTCACGCAAAGAAATACGGTGTAATAAGGTCCAGTTGTGTGGACACTGGTGGAAGAACTGTATGTGAAAATCGAATGCAGTCCCCAGGTGTTAGACTGATATTCCATGCACTTACTAAAAGGTTTACATTTCTAAACAAGAATGCAAAAATCTGAACAAATTGAGGTTTGTCTCTGATGCACCAGACCATTCTCAAATCTCCAAGCTATCTCCTGAATCAGCCCAATGCAAAAAAAAATAACTCTTAAGTACATCATATCATACTTTGGTGTTGTAGATTGGAGAACGTTGCTGGGATAATCTAATTTAGGCTTCAGTTTTTTGTAAAACTGCCATCAAATGCATTTCTATTGAACATTTTACACCACTTCTCTGCTATACTAGATCAGCAGCTAAATCTGCAGCTGTACATCTACAGCTGAACACAGCAGTGTTAATCCAACGCTTCAGTGACAGTATTTGGTGCATGTGTAATTTCAAAGCAACGAAAGGGAAAAGACAAACCACCTATTCTCTTCTGGTAAGCCCCATCCCCTACACCATTGTGCTCTAATGAACTGGCACTTTAACATCCCACAGCTTTACAACACACACAGAGACCATGGGGAACAAAATTAGCCACCCTCCAGAATGAAGGACAGTGTCAGCATGACTTTAGACATAATTTTAGGATCTACAGCTAAGTAATACACAAATAAGCTTAATTTAAGGTAATAGTTAAGACACTGAAATGCATTTTTACGTTTTAACTCCTGAGTTTAGTGTCACTTTAATCCACAGTAATTTGAGGGTAACTCCCTCACTCAAGAGGTAACATCACAATGTTACCTCTTGAGCAGTGGCGTCGCTACAGGGGGGCAAGGGGGGACAATTGCCCCCCCTAGGTTTTCACTTGTAATTGAATACATGATTGAAAAATTCATTTGGGTTCATTAAAAAGTGGAGGGGCATTGGCTTTGCTCATCCACCTATGAACATCCCATTGAAGAATACATGATAGAATGGTTAATTAATAGCATGATTAGAATAATAGATACATGAATAAGGATGGTTGAGAATGGGGGAGCGAATATTTGTGTCAACGTTTCGCGCTCAGAGGCGGCCAAGACGGCCCCAACCGGGCAGTACACCAAAACAGTCCTCCCAGGGGAGAGGAGCGAGGACCAAACCCTGTGTCGAGCAGTTTGAGGTGGGAGGCATAGAATAATAGTCACGCCTTGTATGGAGTAAAGAACCGCAGGATTTGGGTTACTTGTTCACCTAGACACTGCCTCACAATTCAGGTCCCTCCTCCAGTAGCCAGCCTGTTTTTGGCTATTGCAATTTGAAATATCCAATAGGAGGCTGGCTATTGCTTCCAGCAATGAAGTAAAAAAAGTTTAAAAAAATTAAATAAACTAAAACTAAAAAAAGTTGCCGGCTTCCCCGCTATGCTAATAGTGTATCTTCTCAGAAGCTGCACACAGCGCGCCAGTTACAGTAGTAACCAGCACACGATGTATGCAGCTTCTGTCGCAAATCAGCTCTCGGCTCCCATCGGTTGCGACATGCAATTAAAAGTATTAGTGCCCCCCCCCAGATCTGACTGTGGTATCTTATGTGCCCCCCCTAAATATTGTTCCTAGAGTCGCCACTGCTCTTGAGTGAGGGAGTTACCCTCAAATTACAGTTCACTTGTCTACTCTTTCCAGGTTTACCAAAATCCATATCTCTAAACATAGTAACAACCCTCTCTTGAGGTGCTACATAGAGTATTTGGTGTAGTACAGCATATGCCAGAAGATAGTGTGAGAAGGGTAAGAATAGAAACACAAGGACAGAGTGGACCCAAAGCTATCTGCTTTCTGGAGTGTTTTAGCTTTGTGTAACCTGGCCTTGGGGCGGCAAGGAGAGTAAATCCGGCCCTGCATCTATGCACTTGGCTTTTTTGTGTATTATTGTTGTTCTTATTGAGTTTATCTAACCTGCTTTTGTGCTAAATGCCTTTGCATAGAAAACATCTTAGTATTTTGTGGAATGCTTCTACTGCACTAAGGGATTGTTACATCATTATTTACAGCAATTCTTTCAAATAATAATTTTTGTTTTTGTTTTTGAGCTTATCTTTGTTTGTTATGTGTCAATCATAACCATTTTGCACCATCCTGGTCCTGCCTTGTTGACAGGCAAACAAAAAATTAACACACAATGCTAGGCCTTTAAAATTATACTTCCAAAATATGCTAAAATCTTCTTACCTACCTACAGTTAAGTTAACTGCTAAATTACAAAGACTCCACTAACATAACATATAGGACTGTGTGTGTATATACCAGAGGGATGTTTCAGTTAATGTTTTCCTTACGTAAGTGAGCTATCACCAATATACTATGAATATATTAATAGTTATATAGTTGTGCAGTCAATTTTGATGTGTGGTTATTTGTATTAAAAGCTAAGCTCTTTATTATACTCGTACGCCTGCATACAAAGACAAATTATCCATACCCCCTCTTAGATTCAGTGTGCCAGCTCTAAGCTGTTTATGAGAATACTGGCTTTGTGTATGCCTTTTATTTGTCCTCTAGTGATCACCATGATCCTTTTGAAACCGAGAAATAAAATCACGTCATAAATATCCTTTTAGCAAGAACCTATTAGCAGAAATAGAAATTTGATTTTGTTTTTTTTTTAAGGGAAACATAAAGAAAAAGTATGTTGCCTTTGTGATCTTTTATGCCGAGTCACTTCTTTTGAACAGCTGTCCAAGCTTTTTTGTGTCATGGGCTACAAACGTGTTATACAGGGAAAAACAGCAATATGGCAAAAATACAAATCTTTTACAGTAAATCTTCAGATGGGAAATGTGCTGCCTATGTAGTCCAAACGGTCTTACACAGACAGCATAGTGATCTGAGCTAATATTTATTAAGATAAATGTTGGTCAAAGTGCAATCATTGGGTATATTTATTTCAACTTTACTGGAGCAAAAATCATACTGCATATATCTTGTGCTGGGAATTAATTTGAAAGAAAGACACAAGTAACATTGTGCATTTCCCTGGTTCCAAAGATCTGATGTACAAACAATTGGCTTTGTTAACCAAACTCATTTCCTCTTTTCTAATGGCAGGTGAGCCCAAGACATACATTCTTTTTGCCTCATTGTTAAAAGGTTTTGGTCAGTGCTAACCATATTTGCATAATACTTGCCAGAGTTTAACAGTGAAGAATCTCACTGATCAATGGATTACCTCACATAGTTATCTGTGGCATGATTCATCCAGCATCTAATAACAGCTCCACTTACTTAAAGTGACACTTAGGGGGTGATTTACTAACCTAAACACACGCACGCACCAGGTGCATGTGATTTTCACACAGCAAAACGTATTTATCAACCAAAAAGTCTCTAAAAGCATATTTCCACTAATGCCATATATGGAAAAATCATGCACATGATGCATATATAATGCTGCTTCACAGTTTACACAAAAATGGTTAGCTCATGCATTTACATTCCTGCATTCATCAACGCAAGCAACACAACATAGAGCTAATTTACACAACATCACCTTGCAATTCATGCTTGGCTTTGCACAACACACCTGCTGGGTGTGTACACACTACAAAGGTGTTTCGATTCCTCCCATAGATCATGCTGGGAGGGAACACACTACAGAGGTGTATACATGTTCGTGGTGTGTTTATAAGGTTAGTAAATCAAAACCCTTAAACTCAGTAGGTAAATCTTAAAAATGCATCCTGTGATGGACTACAATCTCAATACAAATGAATAAAATAAACGTGAGATTCAATACAAATTATTAAACTAAACGTGTAGTCTGTCACAGGAGCAAGCTTGTAGCGGTGACTACTTTACAACACACACACAGGGACCATGTGGAATAAACGTAGCCACCCTCCAGAAGGAAGGACAGTGTCAGCACCACTTCAGAAATGATTTCAGGATCTACAGCTGAGTGATACACAAATAAGATACATTTTTGTATATAGTTAAGGTACTTGTATGCATTTTTAAGATGTAACTCCTGAGTTTAGTGTCACTTTAAATATTGCTGTCCTTGTCCCCACTGTAGAGATTTTCACTCACTCCTACCTTAAAGACCACATAGGAAGCAAAGAGCAATTTCTTCTAGGGGGACATAAGCAGTAATAAGCACCTAACAAAAATTCTGTCTCTTAACTGTAAAGTGGTGCTTTTAATGCTTAGATGCTGTCTAGAACAATATTGTATAAGCTGGAATTTTCCTTTAACTTGTATTGCTTTTTTTTCTACAGACAAAACCAAGGCTACAGCGAGGTGGTAGCTCTGCTTCACTGCACAACAGTCTTATGAGAAATAGCATCTTTCAGCTAATGATCCATACACTTGATCCTCTGTCTGAAGGTAATTCCCTTTCTTTCTGCTTATTAAATATTTATTTTTGTACATTAAATTGATGCTCTCTGGTTTGAATGTGTATTTTTTTTTCATTCCTAAAAGTAGAATAAAACATACAAATCTTTAAATGCCAATGATTACAAAGTTACATTATACCACGATAAAGCCCGGTGAACTTTTTATGCGCATTACCCTTACACTGTAATTGAAACATGTTGTTACTATTTTTCTAGCAGCTACACCCATGTTGATTTTGTGGTGTTTAGAAATAAACTGAACTAGGTGATGGTAATTATATTGTTGGCCCTGGCACAGAAAAGAATGTTATTTTGAATACTAAAGCTGATTATGTAATTTTTAAAATTTTATAATTATATTACCAAATTTGCTTTCTTACTACTACTGATACACACAGTCATTGCATTAGATATTTAAATTGGGAACCATATTTTTGTTGTAAAATAGATATGAAAATATGCCAATAACTATATTAATACATTTGCTTTCTTACTACTACTGGTGCACACAGCCATCCCATTAGATGTTTGAATAGATTAAATTGGGATTTATATTTTTGTTGTAAAATAGATACGAAAATATGCCAATAATTATATGAACTTACTATTACTGGTACGCATGTGCTATTGCATTAGATATATACAGTAAATGAAGGCTGTCAGTGATTCATGACAGAATATGTTGAAATATGTACATATAGTATGACTTACTGGAAAGTGAAGGTGTTGATACCTGCCTAAATTAAACACCCTTGTTGGGAAAACAATATTTTGTTCTTAGGGAAAGCTCAGATTGACCGTTTAAATGCAGCGTTTTCATCCCTAGTAAATCATTGCATGTCTCTGCTGAGCTACATCAATAGTGCATAGTGTTTTGGCTCCACACAGTGAGGCTGGTCCTGTAGCATCTGATGAGGAATAAGATAGAAATTCAGATTTAATTATAGATTTGTTTTATATAATGACTGTATTTAGCACTGCCTGCAAAAACAGTGTTAGGCGGGCAGGGGAAAGTGGAAACCCATTTAATAGAGGTGATGGTTTCATAATGCAAAGTACCCCTTTCCGCAACTTACACAACTGCTATATCCAGTGGTGTATTTTGGTTTGGACTGCCCTAGGCAAGACAAAACTCGACGCCCCCCCCCCCACACTAAATTTACCCCACCCGGCTGTGATCTCAGGCGGGCTCTGCAGGTCTGTGGTGGGCTTTGCAGGCTGCAGAGCCCCCTATGGATCCTGCAAAGCCCCCTGCAGAGCCCACCACAGATCCTGCACAACCCCCCTGAGACTCTGCATCTGTGGGGGGGCTTTGTCGGGTCTCAGGGGGGCTTTGCATAATCCATAGTGTGCTCTGCAGCCGGCACAGTCCCCCACAGATCCTGCGGGATCTCAGGAAGGCTCCGCAGGATCTGTGGTGGGCTTTGCAGGATCTGTGGTGGGCTTTGCAGGCTGCAGAGCACACTATGGATTATGCAAAGCCCCCCTGAGACCCGACAAAGCCCCCCCACAGATGCAGAGCCTCAGGGGGGTTGTGCAGGATCTGTGGTGGGCTTAGCAGGCTGCAGAGCCCCCTACAGATCCTGCAGAGACAACCAAAGGGTATTGCACACAACACCTGAGACTCTTTGGTGGGCTGTGCAGAATCTATGCTGGGCTCTGCCAGCACAGTCCTCTTACCTTGCACGGACTGACCTCTTTGGAACACGGGCTCCTTGTCATCGGCGCCCGACTGGACGGCCTCCTCATCCTCGGCGCCCGGCTGGAGCTCCGGCGACGCCTCCCACCTCCTCCATCGGCGTCTCTTCCGTCTCGGGGGCCACTTGCCAAATTTTATACTTTAAAATAAAATTTAACTGTATCCGGTGCTATGGTACTACAGACACCAATATACACACAAAAAGGCCCTATTCATATCTGTAGATTTAGGTGCAATTAGGGATTCCTGCATCAGAAACTTGCGGTTTCCTGCAGCAGAAATCCCTAATCTGATGTTTACAAGTGGCAGCTGTCACCTATTCAAGTTAATGATCAGGTGACAGCAGCTGCATGTAAATGCCTGCTAACCGCATGTAATCATATGTGACATAATTACATGCGGTTAGAAAACACTCTTCCTGAATGCACAATCGATGCATACAGGGAGAGTGATTGATTCCAAACCGAATGTAAACATATGATGTATCTTTACATGCGGTGTGCAGGATTGGCCCCCCTCTCCTGCTTACCTTGTTGCTGGGAGGAGGCTGTGAGGCGGCACGTCAGTCCCGGTAAATCGGTGCCTGATTGGTAAGGTCTGCTGCAGACCTTACCAGTCAATCCTGCACAATCCTTTCGGCCAGCGTTCACTGAAAGAGCACTGGCCGACAGAATCCGAGTGCCGGCGCAGACCCAGCTACACGGTCTGCATCCGTCAGAGATGCAGATCGTGTAGCTGCTCCCGCAAGTCAGGTATGCGGTCTGTGACCGCGTACCTGACTTCTGAGCTGGCTGCGGGTCACAAAGTACCGGCTTGCGGGCTGCAATTGGCCCGCGGGCCGGTACACTGAGACCCCAGCATTTTTGCCGCTCCCTTGGATTCTGCCGCCCGAGGCAAACGTGTTGTTTGCCTCGCGGCAGATACGCCCCTGGCTATATCCCATTCCAGTGGAAGTGTCCTTAATAGACACTGATGTGGCTTTGCAGTGAGCAGGAACGCTAACTTCAACTTACAATTCAGTCCAATAAGGTACTTGCAATTCAGTCCAATAAGGTACTTGCAATTCAGTCCAATAAGGTACATGCTATAGCAGCATAGCATGTAGTATACTAAGTCGGGTGCTGCATTGGCATTTGTATGGATTGGAGACGGCTAAAACTGCAAAGTACATAACACATCTATGAGCAGCTTAGGAATTCTTTTAAACAGGGCAGAATGACGGAATTTAGCAAGTTACTGTGGTGGAAAGTCTGAGGGTTCTGTCAATGACATCATTCTTTAAATATAAAAATACACCCCAAAATTGTATAAGTCATATTTTCTACTTTCTTAGATACTTTGTTTTGTTTATGTTAGGGAGAAAAAAATAGATCATGTTGTCATTGAGAAGTGTGATGATAAAATATTTAATTTCACAACAGGGACAGTATCCTGATGGGAAGGATCTATCTGGCTCTGGCGGTCATGCCATAAATGACTGCATTGTCAAATAAAAGATGGGGATTAAATATACATGACAGAGGGATACATTAGTAGTGTGCTGGCTGATTTGTGTCGCGCTGGGTGTCCTTCTCAGCCTGGGTTATCTCTTTCACTTGTGACTGACCTTTCTGCTATACCTTCCATAGCTCTATCCTATCCATTAAAAATTAATCATTTCAGCTCCTATTTTTGATATCATTACGTGCATAATTGGCAAAATGCTTTTGGCACTTCCTGCAGAGTAAGATCAGCGTGAACAACAAATGCAGGAAATCATCAACTGTGAAAATGCTCCTTCACCATTTAAGCAAGCAAAAAGCAGCTGTGACGCAGCCATCATAAATAACTATTATAAATGTGTGTCAGGCATGGTGAGTTTACAGATTATGCTCTGATTTAATGCAGAGTTTGCGCTATGCCAAGGATCCTATTATTAGATCCACAGTTGGCTATTTTAATCACATCTAGAAACTAAGCATCTATAACATAAAATGATGGTAAAACTCTGTGGTATATTCATCGTAATCCATCAACTCTGCTTTAAAGTATTTGTGGAATAGTTGTGGAAATATAAGAGATGTTCAGAATTTGTGGCTCCATAAATTTTTTACATAAATGCTCTTGGGTGTTTACTCCACAACAGGTTATACACAGAAAAAGTCTGTGTATGGAGTAGAAATGATTGCTGCAGTGACCCTAGGGGAAGGGGGGGGGGCAATCTCCTGACTCCTAGGAAAATCAGTAGGCTGGAAATTAAGTTATTGTGCTATCTTGGTTAAATAAAGGTAAGCAGCTCTCCAAGCTGCTGGCCTCTGGGGAGAAACAAGGAAATCATTTATCGAGCTCTGAATTGTAAGTAAAGAAAGATCTACCAAGAATGTGTGCCATACACATAAAATATCAGATTTTGTCTTTCCCCAAAAGCATTTAGTCAAGGTGGGATGAGTATGCAGCAGAATATTGGTTTTGTGTTGAGGGAGGTTGAAGGTTAAGTGATAAAGTAGTTTTGTTTTTTTATTCAGCACAGGAATAAAAAGTATCTTAATAAGCTTCTATAAAACTGCCCATTTCATCATTTTTGCCTGGTCTCAAACCACTGCTTCCCCTCCTGTTTGTGGTTATCTCCTTTACCTAACAGGTTGCAAAGGAGACCCGTGCATATGCGCTCCAGCTTTGTGCATCCATTGGAACACTCTTTTCTCACAGCAATTTGACAGGCAGCTCCAGCAGCCTATCCCTTCTTTATCCTCAGTGCCCTTGGTACTCTCCTCTACAACCCAGAAGTTTGTGGAAGCAGCACAGATCTTCTTGCAGCTGGTGGACCATAGGTAAGTGTTTGGGTTAGGGGGCATGGAAAGGTACTGGAGCATTTTTTACCTTAATGCAGAGAACTCATTAAGGTAAAAAAAAATGCATAGCCTTTAGTACTTTTTAAGGACTTTCTTTAGGGGTTAAGTGTAGAAGAATTTATTTAGGGGCTAAGTTAATTGCTACCATTAGGGTTAGGGGCAGGTAACAGTGTAGGACATATTCAGTTTAATATTTATTTTGTTTTTTGGACTATATCATTATCTGAATTCCTTTAAAGTGTTTCTCTAACTCCATTTAGGAATAATAATCCTGCCCTAAATTACTGTCCATCCTGTTCCCAAAATTCCTTAGATGAAGCAGAATTAACCAATCTGGACAGCAAAAAGGTAGCTTTATTCCCAAATCTTAGAAACTGGCAAGTCTAGCTAACAGAGTTTCTCTATCAGCTGACAGCAGATTAAACTCTAAATTCTGTCTTGTTTTTACATAATTGGAGTGTCTTGAAAAGGAAAAATGCTCCAACAATAGTTGATGTGCTTCTTTGCTGTATTACTCAAACCCATGACCTGCAACTCCTTTGGCATCAGATATTATTTTAACCCCTATAACTGTGAACCCCATCCATGTTTAGTAGTAATTAAAACTTTAAGTGAACATGAATGCACTTTTCCCCAGTATAAAACACATTTAGCGCATGGTCAGAAAAAAATATAGTGAATACACTTACCAGGAAATCAAAACTGACTTTCCAGAAAATAAAACTGACTTTCCTACATAGTATTATACCAAATTATGCAGAAGTGCTCTCAAACAATCCAAAGAAAGACTAACCAGATTACTGTATATGAAAGCTGATATAGTTCAGACACTACTGACCTCTATGTGGTTAACTATTCTTTACAGATTGAAGTTTCCTCTGCACCCTCCCCTTCACTCCTGCATGTGTGAGCCACATCCAGCAGTGTTCATTTTAAACTTTGGGTGGTGGAGAACTGGTTTACAAGATTGGAGGAGGTTCTGAATAAATCAAATGATTGCCGTAGTGCGGCAGCTCTCTACTGTATGGTAGCAGGGACGTGCGGTGAGGTCAGTGCCAGGTGAGGCCCCCCGCCCAACCCTGGCACGGTCACCGAGCTATGTGTTCATCTGGCGGCAGAAAGATTATGCATCTGGCAGCTGAATGTAAACAGCAGCAGGGCAGCAGGCAGTTCAGTATTGATGAGGCATCTCGATGTATGCCGTCAGGCCACACACTTTCAGACAACATACAAACGATCAGGTAGCTCTATAGCGGATTGAGTAAGTATAATTTTTTTTTACCCTAGCCAAAAGCGAGAAGTTAACCGTTGCAGTGGCCGGGTAGCCCCAATGTAAGGGTTAATAACATTTCTGCCTAGAGTTCTTCTTTAACTTTCCATTATTAAATAAGGAGTTCTTAGTAGTGCTGACTGCCTTGGGTAGAAGAGGGGGGGACAGGATGCTGCTATGTATAGTCATTGCCACAGGAGAAAAGACAGCTGCTACCCATAAATTCTCAAACACACCACACTCCTCCATTCCTGCCCCCCATGACCAGACCTTTTTTTTATTTCCTTCTCCCTGCCTGTAATCTCCTGCTCTATGCGTCAATCTCCTCCCAGACACATGCAGTGGTAAGCCACTAGAAACTTTGTCCTTGCAGAACTATAAAGAAAACTAACTCCTCTTCTGCTGGAGCCTGGTTACACTTCTATTCCCATAATGCAATAGAAGCTTTTAATATTTTGACAGATATGTGTTCTGTTAGTCAGTATAATACAATATTAAGAGTACAAGCTCTAATGAACATTAACAGCTGTTTAAAACATTATGCTGTTTTTTCATTAGATTAAAGGTCCTATTTTTATTACAGCTTGTTCAAATACAGCAACATTTTAATTGAGTCCTAATAAAATTGTATTGAAGTGTAAATTATGAAGAATGCATTTTTGTGTTGGTAACATAAACTCCAAAGTGTGATTATAATAACATGTCTTTTCTATAGTGAGTGCCAATCCCCAGCCCGGTCGTCGAGCTATGTGTTCATCTGGCGGCAGAAAGATTCTGCCTCTGGCAGCTGAATGTAAACAGCAGCCGGCCGGTTCAGCATTGATGAGGCATCTAGATGGCATCTCTTTCTTTTTTTTGATTGGATGGCTTGGAGTAATGATGCTTTGCCATTGGTCCAAACCATCCACAGAGCTTAAGCCTACGACTCTAAGTCAGAGGCTTGTTGTAGCTCTAAAATCACTGTGTTAGGTTACACACAAGAGCGAGGAAGCCTGCTGCTGTGTAACCTAACTCAGCGGTCAAAAGCTGAATGAAGCGCTGCCACTCCATCCACGACAGGTTACACATCTGTGTAACCTGTTAGAAGCCGCTCTGAATGTAGAAAAAGCTGTCAGTTTCAGACTTGATAGCTTTTTCTTCCACCTGCCTCCCCAGACTGCACATCCCTGCACAGTAGAGTCCCAAGTGAGTACCTGGGAGAGTCAGCTTGCATGCATTGAAAAGATAACAGTGCCAAGTTGTAGGGATTGATCCAGACATGCATTGGGGTATGGCTGCTAGACAACTTAACTGAGGTAGCTTCTAACTACAGTTTACAAAGGATTAAAGTCCACGATTAACCTCCCATCCAGACTCCTCTTGCACAATAAATCTAAACCCTGATGAAGAGGGATTTGTGCACATCCCCTGAAAAGCTTTGGTTCTCAACTCTTGATAGACTCCTTGTGACAAATAAAAATGTATATCTGGCCTGATCTATACATCCAGCAGTGCGGCTAGTAAGTTAAAGGCCCAAAGATTGCTGAGTATGGCTGGCTGTGTCAACTATGAAGAAATGGTCATATATATTATAACTACATTTACAATACCCCTAGCAATATATAGAAAATATTTTAAAATGATGCTTAAACACCACCCTTATCTTTCTAATTACCATATTTAAGCCAACATCTTTCTGCTGCTTTTGAAAAAAACAAATGCAGACCTGGTTTCCATTAGTGAAATCTGTCCTTCTGAAGGTGAGAACTCTTGTGAGATTGTGAAGTGCCTAGTGATTTCAAATTGCTTCTTATAAAGCAAAGTGTCCTGGCGTTTGATAATGTATATCTCAAATAGACATTCCCCCTGTGGCTTTGTCGGTGCCAGAAAAGTAAACATTTTGCTGAAAGCTCTTTTTTATTGCTAAGATCTTTGACTTAGGTCCATTACATAAAGTAAATGATGTTTTTATCTTACACCTTAGTTACTTACATTTCACATCAATATATTAAATAGCATTTTATTATAAGACTTAGGGCACAAACATGGACAAATAAGGTTATAGGATACACAGTGCGATGCCCAGCTTATACTCTGCTGTGCATTTGTGTTTTCAGGATGGGTCCCATTCATCTCTACTGCGGATGGAGAATGCCACACAGAATACCTAGCTCCCAACAGTACTTCATTTAGAGGGACTGTCCCTTTAGAACCGAATCCATTTTTCATCTTCAGCTGTCCCTCTTTTTTATTTGATGTATAGAACTCTCTAAACAATTTACTATTTACCTGCCAAGGTAGTACTATACTAAACCTTTCATCCAACTTTAATATATTGTGGTGAAAAAAGCACTTTTGAGCTCAATTCATCATTTTTGTTTTGCACATTATTTCTTTATGGTCCATGTGACTGCTGGCATGGCAGGGATGTATTCTCTCTGTACATTTGTGCTTAACAGTGTTCCTCTTTCTTAGCTCGGAAAGTTGGAAGGTATGAGCATAGATTAAGTCTGCATTATGCCCGAGCAGACAGAAACATGTAGGACTGTAGTTAAACACTGCAGAGATAAGCTGTACTGTGTGCATGCAAATCAGCCCTTACCATAGAGGTAACTGGGATTAATTCTGTAGCCCCAGATTTACTCTAGAAAGTAGGGGATCAGGCAGCAGGGCTGTATTTATACTCTTTGTCCCCCAATGCCCACTATTATGTGCAGCCTCCCACCTACCAGAGTTGACTGGCTACTCTTAGTATCACACTAAAAACTATTTTTGCTACATTATTAACACACATTTAGCTGCTAAATGCACAGCAAATTGTGGTAAAACCTGTGTTAAACACATGCACAAAAAAGTGTTCTGTTGTAGAAACAATCACACGCTGCTGTCATTTTGTCCTGGCTACTAATTCCTTTTTTAGTTAAAGGGTTTTTCAGCATTTGTCTTCCAAAGACACATCTGGCATCAAGGTTAGCAATGTCATGCACTGTAATGAAGTTCTGATGAGGCAATAAAATCTGTCCTTGTTTTATAATACCCTGCTAGCACAACCAGAAGTCTGTAAGCAAACAGTTAATGGATGGAGGAAAAAGCCTTTGGACCTCTGGGATGTATGTTCTTAGTGTTGGTAACCTATAGTGCCATCCTAGTTACCGTGCAGAGAATTCAAACAGAATAAGATTTTTTTTCCCTGTACTTCCAACAGAATGTGGCTAGTACTGGTATACAAATAAAACAAAATTGGAAGAAAAAAAAATATTCAGTAGTAAAAAAATTAAAATAAATGTAAAGTATAAAAATACACATATATTGTATTATAAAACATAACCATAAACATGAAATGCATAGCAAACGTCAAAATCAATTATAGATAGCAGTTTTAAGTGTGCATTATTTACATTTGTGCACAGGATCTCTTTTGATGATGATGAGAAATGACCACACACAGGTCCCTTTTTGTTAGTTCTTTCACATGTCCCTGACTGTTAGATGCATCTGAATCCCTGTAGGGTTACTTTTTAAGTTGCATTGGGGTTATTTTTGGCAACTAGAGCTCATCACAGGTGTCTGAACACAAATGGTTTTTTCCATATTGGTGACGGCGGAGCCCAGCGTCTGAACACAAATGTGTTTTTCTGCACTGGGGACAGCGGAGCCTGGGATAGCTGTCAGTAGTGGCGGAGGGGGGAAGGCCACACACTTTCAGACAACATACAAACGATCAGGCGGCTCCATAGCAGATTGAGTGAGTATAATTTTATTTTTTGTTTTACCCTAGCCAAAAGCGAGAAGTTAACCGCTGCAGTGGCCGGGTAGTCCCAATGTAAGGGTTAATAACATTTCTCCCTGGAGTTCTTCTTTAACGTTCCATTATAAAATAAGGAGTTATTATTAGTGCTGAATGCCTGGGGTAGAAGAGGGAGGAACAGGATGCTGCTATGTATAGTCATTGCCACAGGAAAAAAGACAGCTGTTCCCCATACATTTTCAAACACACCACACTCCTCCATTCCTGCCCCCCATGACCAGACCTGCCTGTAGTGTCCTGCTCTATGCGTCAATCTCCTCCCAGACACACGCAGTGGTGAGCCACTAGAAACTTTGTCCTTGCAGAACTATAAAGAAAACAAATTCCTACTCTGCTGGAGCCTCATTACACTGCTATTCTCATCATACAATAGAAGCTTTCAATATTCTGACAGATATGTGTTCTGTTAGTCAGTATAATACAGTATTAAGAGTAGAAGCTCTAATGAACATTAACAGCTGTTTAAAACATTATGCTGTTTTTTCATTAGATTAAAGGTCCTATTTTTATTACAGCTTGTTCAAATACAGCAACATTTTCATTGAGTCCTAATAAAATTGTATTGAAGTGCAAATGATGAAGAATGCATTTTTGTGTTGGTAACATATAGTTATACTCCAAAATGTGATTATAATGACATATCTTTTCTATAGTGAGTCTAAAGTCTGATATGATAAGCTTGAATTAGTTCATACTGCTTTACATAGGAGCACTATAGCAGTTCCAAGGAATATGATTTCTTGGAAACAGGCGTTCAGCTAGACCTCAACAGAACTATGGATAATCCGAGAAAAGTAGTTGATTGTTAATAGCCTAGAAAGCAAGTAGAAGAGATGGATAAGAAGGTTAAAAGAAATTGCAAGGAACTGAAGAATGTGTCAAGTTTGCTTTGATAACCTCTTGTGTAATCATTTGCTTATACTGGATGTATACATTATGTCTGTATTAGAAATGAACAGCCATAGTTTTGGAAAGCAAACATTTTAATGATAGATACCAACAATACATGTTGCTACAGTTTGAGCCAGGCCCAGGATGGCAGCTCTTTTGTTTCATATTTATACTTTAGTTCATGCCAGACAAAATAGCTCTCGCTAGACTTCTGACCAACTTTCATATCCTATTTGTCCTGGATGTACAGTGTAGGGGGAGGTATACTATCTAGCATGAATAAAATTATATATTTTAAAAGAAAAGAGCAGAGATCTTGGATGTGGCCTTACACATCAGCAGAAGTATTTTTTTACACACTAGAAATTACTAAAATATTTTTGCTTGGAGTTTTGCTGTAATTTTTTTAATAGTATCTAAATCTGTCTTAATATCAGCCTCCAGTAATATTCTTTACAGCAGCACTGAGAAAGGCTAAGAAAGAAAGGGGGACCATTGTAAGCCAATCATTGCACAATGCTGTCAACCTAAAAGGGGAATCCCTGCAGGGAGCCGTGAGTGACAGTCACGGCTCTCTGCAGGGATAGATCAAGAAGTGAGCGAGCGACGCTATGTGTTCGCTCACTTCCCGATCTACTGAGCCAACCTGTGATAGTTTCATTGTCGCAGGTCGGCTCAGATTATGAGGCTGAGTGAAAATCACTCGCCTCATAATTCTCCTTTAACCCACCTGAACCCAAAAACAGAAAATGTTCATACTGCAGCTCTCCTGTCTTTAGGTGTGTTGGCTGCATTAGTTTTCTTTTTCCAGTTTTTTTTTCCCTTATTCAAAACTGGTGATCTTGCTCTGTTCCCGTCCCAGGCTGACAACACTTGTATCTATAAAGGAGCAGCATTGTCACCCTAGGTTGCTGTCCTGCTTTGGACTACAAACACCTCCCTCACACCTCGTCTTCATAAAATAGGAGATAGTGTCCTGAAGTTTAGAGAAGACAGCTGATAAGGCTGATAACATTGTGTATGATTTCAGTTTGGTGCACAGGAAGTTATAAGGACTGGCACAATCAACAGGTATTTTTGGTACTTGCAGGAAATGTATGTAACATTTTCTACAAGTGCAGAATATAGTGCAGCTTACCAGTCTAAGGACCCGTAAGCTGCACTAAATTAATTTCTTGATCTTCGGTTTAGATATTCTTTTTTTAATTAAATATTACATTGTCTGTATTTTCCAATCTACATAATTTTATTCATTTCAAACACACCAGACTCAGAAACTTCCTTCTGTATTCGAAAAGCAGGAAGACGGAAATGTGGGCTTAATTCTACCGCTTCTCAAGTATAGAAGCGGTAGAACTACTAAGATCTACAACTTAATTGGCCTGATTTTCTCAAAAACATTCTGCAAAGTCCTTGAGAAAAGTAAGGAAGTAAAAAAATGAAGAAGCTGACTCACCGCTCAATATCTTTTAAACTGGCTCCTTAGTAGCCAGTGAACATTTTACTTTCATATATTTAGTGAAGTATTGACAGGTTTATCATTAGTGTTATTATATACTGACTTCTAAACATTGATCTTTCCCCTGATAAAGCTCTTGCTAAAATGTTGGAGACCATGCTGCTGCAGACTCCATTCTGCGCTTACCACTTGTTCAAAGACCCTTGGACACCATGGGGATTGATTTACGAACGGCAATTAGCTTGTTCACTTTGCAATGGAATCTTCCCTTACCATAGTAATGTTGGAACTTCTTGCACAGCCTCGCAGAGAAACACAAGCACACAGTCAGATATGCAGGCTGCACATGGCTTGAGAAACAGGAAGGAAGCCACAGCTTTATTCTCTACCTTTTTCAATACAACAGAACATATATCATAGATAAATAGAACATCTAGTGACCGAAATTGTATGCTGCAGAAGTCATTGCTATAAACACAGTAATGTGTATTCTAACAAGTAAATGTAGTGAAAATATACTTTGCAAAGAACACCCAATCACATGCAAGGAGAATGAAAAAACAGCCTTTTTACTTGCACATGATTGGATGCTAGAAAGCAGGGCCTACCAATCTAAACCCCGACTCCCCTTTAAGCAGAATTTCCATGCCCAAATGCTTTGGCCTTCACAATTTTGAGCAGCGCTGTGGTAAGCCTGGAACATTTTCAAGCAAGTATTTTAGCCCTTCCATTAATCTGTATTTATTTATCAATAAGAATGGTTATCAAAGGCCTACTTTAATTCTGCCCTTCTCACAAAATTTAGCAGACCATGATGCCATGAATCATGCAAGACATGAACGATACAATTTATACTCTACTTTGTACTTGATTTTCTCCAAAATAAAATTTTTCATGTCTATTCAAGTCTTGCAGGCTAGGTTCAGATCTAAATGATACGCGAGACGCGCGTCCTTGGATCACGTGATCGTGTGCTAGTGCACACAGAGGTTGACGCATGGCCCCATTGATTTCAATAGTGGTAACATTTGTGCAGCAATCGCTGATGAAAGGTATATGTAAATTTTTTTGTGATACACGACGCATGGCTTTTTCAGCCACGATCATGTTCAATTGCACGGGCAGTCCGGCGCGACTGGGGTGCCGTTAAAAAATAATGGCACCGCCAGTGAGATCGGCTATGGTGGGTGACTCTGTGACTGACCGGCAATCCGCGTGGTTCTGTGCACGATTGCCGTGCGGTCACGGATTGTCCAGATGTGAACCTAGCCTAAACCTAAATGGCATAATGTAAATAACAGTGGTGTGCTTTTCATAACAATATTCTTATGTTATGCGGGTGCTACACTACACTGATAAGGCACCGCTTTTGCTGCTAGCACAAAGATGTGCTGTATAGGCTATATGGGTTTGTGTTTTGTTGTTTATTATGTATGACCTATATTTAGTATGTATGTGTCGCTATATAGGACTAGGGCTGCAACAACTAATCGACATAATCGATTATAATCGATTATTGAAAAAGTTGTCAACTTTTTCAATAATCGATTAATCGGCTTCCGATCAGTTGGCCCTGTTCACAGCTTTACACGCTGTGCGCCGCACCTCCTCCCCACCTCACGCTCGCCGCTGCCAGACCCGCTCGCATCCACGCTCCACACGCCGCACCTCCTCCCCGCCTCACATTTCCTGCCCATCCACGATCGGCCAGGCACGCGGGGAGATG
>NW_017306524.1:1393334-1403613 GCF_000935625.1 Nanorana parkeri | reverse complement strand
TACATTATAAAGTGGTACAATGCTAAATACCACCAGCTATAGAGGACTACAAAACCCAGCAATAGTACATTATACAGTGCAATGCAGAATGCCGCCAGCTATTATGTACTATTGCTGGGATTTGTTGTATTCCTCTATAGCTGGCGGTGTTCTGCATTGCGCTGTATAATGTGCTTTTGCTGGGTTTTGTAGTCCTCTATAGCCGGTGCCATTCTGCATTCATTGCTGTATAATTTTACACTTTCCATTTCACTATATTGCACACTACACTATCTTTTTTACTTCCACCGCTCCAAGCTTGCTCCTGTGATGGACTACAACCTCAATACAAACTAGTAGTCCTATCACTGGAGCCATTTTTTAAACTTTATTTTATTGTTTATCCGATTAATCGAACTTAATAATCGGCTAAGTAATCGATTTTGAAAATAATCGTTAGCTGCAGCTCTATATAGGACTAGTGGCCACCCTTGTATAACAAACTGTGCTTCCCTGCATCCTATAATCACAGAGGACACCTGAAAGTAGTCCTTTGTCATTATTGTATGTATGAAATTATTGTATGAAAGAAAGCAAAAGTAACCACACCAGTATAATATCTGGGATAACTGACATGAATAATATGGGGTGTACAGTCGTTTCTGCAATGTTAGCTCTAATACTATACAAAAGAATACACTAAATTGATGGCTGGCAGCTTTTTTTTATGGTACTACAGGATTTAAAGCCAGCATTATTTTGGAAAATACTGTTACCCTCTATACTACTTAAATGGAAGTTATAATGCATTTTGGTAAGTTGTATTATTATTAATGTTGAGTTTACATGCTGATCTTTTCTATCACTTTCTTCATTACATGTATAAAATTCGTATTTAAAAATAAACATTCAATATACGATGCTTCCCTGAAACTATAGAGCTTTCTGGGCTTTCCAATAAGACAGCCCAGTGGTAGCTGATCACTTGTAGAGTGTCTCTCTCACTCATTGACTCTTCATACAGAGCTTTGCAAATCCTCTGACACATTCAGCTGTGTGTATATTCATAGTTACATAGTATTTGAGGTTGAATAAAGACATAAGTCCATCAAGTTCAACCAATTCTGAATAGAGTTTAAGAGCGGGGGATCAAATTACACTCTTTATTGCATAGTTAAGGATTATTAAAATATTATACCCAGTGCCATCTGCTATCTAAACTTGGTAAGTATTAAATAGTTATACACAGTATTTCATATTTATCAGACTAAAAAAATATAAAATAAAATTTTTCGTTCAGTCAATGTTTATTGATTTTCTACATTTTTCAAACAAGGAACGTAAGTACAACATAGTAGCACAATGTGGGAGTACAGATCGGTCAGTGTTGCATATACAAATAAAATGTACAAAATCCAAATCAAGGTGCGCAACCATTGAAGTCCTAACGGGCTATCAGAAAACATGTCAATGAAAATGAAACATAAAAAAGGGTGGATGAACATCGTTGAGGGCCCTTTCAGCACTCAAGCCCTGTTAAGGAGACTCAAAGTAAAGTAATGAAGAGGGAAAGGGGAGTAGAACAGGGAAGAAGAGTAAGCAGGAATGGTAAGGGTGGGGAAGAGGGACTGGGCCTACAAACATGTCAGTGACATCATGTCTTATATACTCAAAGGGCAGAGGAGGCCAATTGAAACTCAGAGGATGAGCGAGTCTAAATGAAAAGTGGATAAAATAACATTTTTAATTGTTAGTCCATGACAAATTGTAGAAAACACTGCACATTCACTTTAACTTGACTTTTTTGCATATGCATTTATAAACGGTAATATATTTTTTCCCTACACTAGTTTTTACAACTAATTGGTTTATTATAGTCTCCCTTTAACATTTAGAAATGAAAAAATCATATATTGGACACCTAAACACAATTAATGTTATTTGCATTTGATAGGCTATTTTAGTACATGTATATGTTATACTCCTTCCACCTTATTGCTAGAACCTTACCCTTCTGTTTTTACTATGATGTTGTAGAAATTGGATCATATGGGAAACTAAAATATTATGACACTATGACTGAAGAAGGTAAGATGATTTTGTAAAATATTCCTGCAAGCATTTTGCTCTTGTTTGTTATGAGCTTTTTTGTACTTGTTTTATTCATGTGGTAACTGCTCAATCCTGCATTGTTCACCGCGGCTGCTAATGCTGTTGTTGTCGTTGTTGCTGTTGTTCTTGGTGTTGTTTTTACTCTTCAGTTGTTTTTGTTGTGTTGTTTGGTTATAATTTAGCATTTGGGTGTAATCCATACGAGGGAAGAATGATTTCCATTTAGCATGGCTAAAATAAATTTGCATTTTATGATATTTGTAAGGTGTTTAAGTCATTTTATAGCAGATATATATATATATATATATATACACTTAGGAGAGGAGATATTACTCTGTAGGATGAGTGTTTCTGAGCTATTGTTATGTGATTTACTTCCAAATGTGCCAGGCAGCTGATTACCTACAACAGTGAAAGAAGCATTATATCTTAAATTATCTTTGTGCACTTTATGCCATTTTTTCCTTCTCTACAATTGTGAAAATGTATCAATTGATGGGAGCTGTGCATTTAGCGGTTGCTTTACATAAGCTCTTAAATTTCATACCATTTTTTAACCTACTAGAAGGGACAAGAGGAAGCTGATGCATTAAAACTGAAAACCAAAAAATCAGCACATTTTGAGTTATTGCCAATAGTAGTGGAACAATTCAAGTAGCATTAAACTCAAAAAAAAAATATTTTTAATGAATCCAGATCAAACAAATATACATTGCCAAGCAAATTATTTGTTTCTAATTATAATAATGTTTCCAACCAGCTTGCTTCTGCTCACTCACCTCAGATTCCATGAACTTCCTGTCTAGTAGAAGATCACAAGGGAGGGCACAGTTTCTAGCAGGTGTCTACCTACTAGCTTGTAGAGGAAAGGAGGGAAGAGTGGGGAACAGGGAAATGGCTTGCCTTACTGTACCTGTGTGTTTGTGGAGACACACACAGCTTAATAGCACACGCAAGGGTGGATCCATAGGACCCTGCAAGAGATAGGCGCCATCCTAAAATGCAATATAAGGGCCAGTACTCAGGGAACCAGTTGATCCTGCAGGAAGCTAAAACCTATAAAGATCAAAGAGCACCTATAAAGATCAAAGATGTAAGTGATTTCATCAGGATTTGAAATAGCCTAAAAACCTTTTAACTTTAATAGCACTGTAAATAAAAGTTTTGATTGGTTGCCATCAGGGGCGTCTCGAGACCGGGTGTCACCCAGAGCCAGTACCGGGTGACACCCAGCCGTGACGTTATTGGGCATGCGCGGCCATTTTTGTGCATGAGCGGCCATATTTGTGATACCTGCCGGCGGAGGGATGAGGGGACATTCACCTGGTGGGATAAGGTATGCCGCCGGGTCCCCTCCTCTCTCCTGCAACTGTCGGGCTCACGGTCCATGACAGAGTGCTCAGCTTTTCAGAGGGGGTGACAACAAAATCACTGTCAGTCATTTTGGTGTCCCCCCTCCATTGGTGTCACCCGAGTGTGGGCCGCACCCCCTTGTGATGCCATTGGTCGCCATTGTAGCTTCTCCAATTTTGTGCTCACTTTTTTTCCAGTTTTAATGCATTATCTCCTTGGTATGAGTTAAAAGCTACAGCCGTGCACCTCAGCAAGACTGAAGACTTATTCATTTATCAGGGTTATCTTTCTCCGAATGTTTTTTGTTTATGTGGTAACCTGTGCACAGTTTCTTCTGTATGTCCAATTTTTATTGAAGCCCAGCAATCTACTTACCAGGGTATTTCACTATTAAGAATATTAAACCCATGTGGTGCATGTTTTCATTTGAGATTAATTTGCTGACTTTTTAGGTCTTTCAAGATGTCCAGTGCCTAGATAAACATACCAGATTTTTCTATTTCACCACATAACAGTATCCATTAGAGAGCCAACTAATGTTGTCAACCTCCTGCTCTGAATTATTTATCTTCAATTTAAGTGTCACCTTCGTTATGGCCTTGTGGAAGTGATTGGAGACACAAGCGTTTATGGGAAAATCTCTTTGAGACATACAGTATAAGAAGTAGGCACAGTGTTTAACTCACTATTGTCCATTCAAAACTGAAATATAAGTTTGGGGAGAATTATTATAGGTGTATGCTAGTTGAGGTGATGTCCAATTCTGGATAGGTTTATGTGATTTGATATGATTGTTAATAAAAATTAAATTGTTATTATTATTATTATCATTATTATTATTATACAGGATTTATATAGCGCCAACAATTTGTGTAGCACTTTAGAAAATGGAGGAGACAGTACAGTTACAATACAATTTCAGTACAATAGGGTTAGGAGGGCCCTGCTCTTGAGAGCAATCTGGATGATGGTAAGTAAATGGTTTTATAGACACAGTGACCTCAACTATAGAACTAATGAATAGTAATTTGACTTTTCTGAATTAAGCAACAAATGAATGCCAGAAGAGAGAAGCAGCATAAGAAAAAATATTATCATAGGTTGTACATTTTGAGACTTGCAGTTGTCCCTTCGTCCCTCCTGCTCTAGTCACCGACCACTGAATTCTGTTACATACACATATACTTGTATGTTAAATGGCTGCTTTTTTCTCTGTCATATTGATCCAATAAATGCAGTGTTTTTAGGATTTCTGATACTGTGACACTTGCTATATGTTGTTTTGGGCTGGACTGGAGAACGATATTGAATTACCATTGCAGCCAGGCAACTAGCATTATAGATAGTTGGCAACAGAAGCCTACATACTTTTCTCTGCACAACGTTTCTTTGAAAAAATTATCTTGGAGCAGATGACTGTATTCCTTCCAAGATCAAGTGTTTTTTCTGGTCATGACAAGGAACTAAATACTTACTAACATTATGGTCCCAGATCATAAGACACTCTTAAAGGAGAACTATGAGGTGATTGCATATCACTCATCCTCATAGTTCGAGGCGACATGTGACAATTAAACTGTCACACGTAAGCTCAATAGATCGGGAAGTGAGTGAACACATACCGTCGCTCGCTCACTTCTCGATCATCTCCCTGCAGAGAGCAGTGACTGTCAGTCACGGCTCCCTGCAGGGATCTACTTTTATTATCTGTCTGCACATCTGCTGTGACCAATAACCATTGATAGTTTACAGATTTGCCTGCTGACATCTATCTTTACTTTTGCTGTCTACTTACATGACAGCTGTCACCAGTGGGGCAAACCTGAAGGCTGCATCCATGGAATGTAAAACACGGAAACCTGTACATCCTTGTTAGGGTTTCTGGTAAACAGGAGATGCTTCCTGCACTACTCAGAGGAACCCGATCCATCTGCTGATGATACAGAAGGCCCACACTACCTGCCACACTTCGCCTGTGTACAAGGAGTAGCTGTGAACCCCACTTACAATTTATACAGCTTCCTCTTTTGTTGTTCCAATGAGTTTTGCACCTGTGGCTTCCATGGAATCTGTTTTTTCTTAATCTCAAAGTATATTACAACCACTACTTTTCAGCAAAAACCTTAAAGAACAGGTTCACAATTGCATATAAAACTCATAAGCCCCCCTAACCTATTCTAAGCTATCACCCCCACCCATTTTCCTACCTTTTACGGACTGCTGCAGTATTTACAGCTTGGGTGCAGAGATCTTGTCTGACACGGCCTGTGTCTATGCAGTAGGCTCCCATAGACTTGAATAGGGCTTTACAGAAGGTCTTCAAACCTGGCCATGGTTCCTTAAGTGTCTCTGAAATCCAGACACTAAATCAAGACCCTCTTTCTATGGTATAGAATGAGGTGTGTTCCCACACTGTAGAAGCCCTAGTGACAAGGTCATGACAGAACACATTAAAGAAACTAATTGTGGTCAGGATAGGCAGTTTTAAGACTAAGTTGTCCTGATATCAAGTGATAAGCTTGATACTACACTTCTACTACATAGTCTCCTCAAATGATCTGTGGAGAGATTAAACTTCTTTGTAATGAGTATTCCAGGCTGAAGCAATGCATACATAGGCCCTCAATCTTTGTAAGATACAGTAAGGTTTGCTAAGCCATGCTAAATATCTAAACACAGTGCTCACATAATAGTAGTTCAGCTTAATTTTAAATAATTTAATGAAATGTTTAAATCAGACAACCTCTACTTGACCACGTGCTTAGAGGAATTGTGTAATGCAGTGGATGTTCAAACAGAAAGAAACAAAACAACCTTGGAATGGCTACTGGAAGGCACATTATAAGTAGCTAGGAAAAACAAGTGGTTCTACAACCACCAGTGGGGGATTGGTCTTACATTGCTTAAAATATTTTTCTATGCTCTACTAAGGGGTAAAAAGTATTTCAACGTACCTCTTGTGTTGTTTATTTGTTAGCTGGTTTCTTTATATTATTATTCTTTTTATATTACCCTTACCAAGTTTTCCAGTAATTGTGAAGCAGAATTAATTTTATATGGTTAAACTGTTATAATTAGGGCACAGCCACACATGCAAGAAGCAGCTGGTCTCATAGACAGCTTTCATTACAGTGGCAGCAATGAATCAAAACATTTTTCCAGTTGCATGAATACATATAGTGTGTACAGTATATATGCCCTGATCTATTATGGAAAAGGGCAGTGCGTAAAGTAGATTAATTAATTACAAACAACTTTAAAAAAATAAAATCTGATCATTGACTATAGGTTACTGAATTTCGAAAATCCTCTTATTTTCATTGTTTAATAAACAAGCCCTTATACCATAACTCTTTTTACCCTATGCCCATAGCTGCAAAGAAAAACATAACAGAAAACCGAATAACCAATAGCAGCACACATCATGTTATAAAATCCGCTCACACAAAGGTACGTCCTCTTTTCTTTGAAGCAGTCTCTATGGACGAAACAGGTAGAGAAAAACAGGAACTCAAGCAGGAACCAAGGCGAAAATGGAAACGAGAACCACCATCCAGAACACTGGAATCGCAGTAAGATGCAGCAATCTGTTAAACTGAAACGAGAGAAAATAGAGACAACATAACAGCAAACCAATATAGATCAGGACGCATTAGCAAAGAAAAAATAATGTGCATCCAGTAGTGAATGTTCTTCTTATCTCCAATTCTTTTAACATGCTTGCTGTCACTGAAACCTGGCGTCAGGAATCCAACTCTGCCTCCCCTGCTGCCCTCTCCCTCCCATGGTGGCCTCCACTGGATGCACTCACCCAGACCCAGTGGACGTAAAGGAGGTGAAGTGGGAATCCTTCTATCCCCACAATGCACTTTCAAGTTCTACCTTCACCTCCCTCTCTATCTATCTCCTCTTTTGAAGCTCAATGTATTCGCTTATTTTCTCCAGTTTCTCTGTGGATTGCTGTAATATAACAGCCTCCTGGACCAGTATCTCACTTTCTTGATTACTTCTCTGCCTAGCTACCCTACTTTCTCTCCTCTGAAATACCCACTATCCTTCTTGGTGACTTTAACATTGCTAATAACAATAATAATGGCTTCCACTCAATTTGTTAACCTAACCTCTTATTTTGATCTAACACATTCGATACACACTCCTACTCACTCTGATGTCAACATTCTAGATCTTGTGTTCTCTCACTTATGCACTCCTTGAAAGCTCTCCAACACCCCTTTTCCCCTCTCAGACCACAACCTTCTCAGTTTCACACTCACCCTGTCCCCAACCCTGAATCCCCCTACACGGCAAACTGTCACCCGGAGAAACCTTTGCCACCTCGACCCTTCTCTTCTCTACTCTGCAACTGACTACCTCTATGACAAAATCTCACCCCTGCCCTGCCCTGACCTGGCTACTTCTGTCTTCAACAGCTCACTCTCATCCTCCCTAGACACCTTTGCTCCCCTCACTACTCGCAGACTTAGACCCCGTCCACTACAACCATGGCAGGCTAAAGAAACCAGAAATCTTAAGTGACATAGCCGCACTCTGGAGCGAGTGTGGCATAAAACTAGGTCTCTGCAAGACTTTACCCTGTATAAAGCTGCCCTCCGGGTCTTGTAGGAGAAAGGTGGCTCCAGGGAAGGAGGAGAGGGTCTGCGCACGGCAGCGCCAGCAGAGCGGGAAACCAAGCAGAGTGATGAGAAGGAGACTCACCTCTTGAAGGCTGACCTGATGAATCAGATGAGAAATCATTGCAAAGGGAGGGAAGGCAAACCCCCGTCTGTGGCCATATCTGAGTAAAAGCATTCAAAGCCAATAAGTCTGGATCGGGAAGCCAACTGTACCGTGGTAGATAATTCCAATGGGAGGCAAACAGGTCCAGCATGCAGGGTCCACGGGCCGCAAGGAGAAGAGCAAAAACGTATCTGCTCTGATCGTAAGACGGATTGATCCAAAGATACTGCGTCTTCAATCGCTGCATGGCTCGGTAATAAAGAGGCCCTGGAAAAATGACCTGAATGGAGGAAGAAAGGAGACCCACGATCCTGGCCAAGGACTGCAGGGAGATATGAGTCTGATGAAGTGTGTTCCGGAGTACCCTCTTGATGCCGGGAATTTTGGCAGCAGGAAGCCGGAACAAGGAGTCGACCAAATCTATCTTGAAACCGAGAAACTGCACTTGTTAGGATGGAGTGATGGAGGACTTCTGAAAACTTGATGATGAAACCCAAATCCTGCAACCAACTGATCACCCAAGAGGTTTGAATTTGCAGTTTGTCTGGGTTGGCATTGAAAAGAAGAATATTGTCCAGATAGCCGATAGATCTTATACCCTAGGAGCGGAAAAATGCGATCACCAGTTTCAGCAGCTTGTTGAAGCACCAAGGGGCAGAGCTCTGAACCAAAGGGAAGGCAGGTGAACTGCCAGAGACAGGACCGCCAGCAAAAGCGGAGAAAATGCCTGGCAGCTGGGTGTACCGGGACCATAAGATAGCCATCTTTCAGATCCAAGCGAGTGAACCAGTCCCGGTCCAGAAGCAGTTCCCTGAGAAGATGGATTCCTTCCATCTTGAAATGACGATAAACTACGTGGTTGTTCAGGGTCCGGAGATTGATGACTGGGCAAAATTCGCCCAGCCTTCTTGCACACCAGGAAGATGTTGCTGATAAAACGAAGGAATCTGGAGCTGACTGAATCGCCACTTTTGACCTTAGCTCACGCAATTTTTTGTGAATAAGTCGTTGAGACTCTTGGTTGCAGAAAAGGAGCTTGGGAGGGTGAACCTGGAGGGGAGGAGACACAAAATTTGATTACGAAATCCTCAATCCGTATGGAGGACCCAGCATGTCAAAGGAGATGAGACGCCAGCATGGGGAAAAAAGGGTGAGCTGGCCAGCTACAGGAAGATCTGCAAGTGAAGAAAGTAAGCGAAGAGGACGATCTTCCCCTGCCACGTGTAGTGTGGCCCCTGCCAACCAGCCCTGTGAAAAACACAAGGATACTGAATAACCCTCTTGAGAGAATTCTCCACCTTGTCAAAGGACATAAAGGAGTCGGCATGCTTTCTGAGTTCAGTGATGAAGGGCTCTCCAAAGAGTTTACCATCAGCTTTAGTGCCCAATTCCTTCTCTGCCATATCAGACAGGCAGGCATCCCAACGCAGCCGCACAGCCCGGTGGCGTTCAGCGGAGATAGCGGAGTTTTGGACCTCCTTGTCTAAGGGCTTACATAGCCAAACCTGCAGGTATCTGGCAATGTGATCCGGAGGAGTCCATTCAGATGATCTAGGGTGGGGAATAAACCTGGGATCAAAGAGTGTTCCTGCAGATGCTATGTAGATTGTGACTAGACGTAAACAGAGAAGTTACAGAGAGGGAAAAGAGAGAGAACAAAAAGAAATCGGTGTGGGGGGGGGGGGGGAAGAAAAGTAGCAAAAAGGAAAGAGCATGGGGAGTGCAAATAAAGGAACCAGATACGCTAGGTTAGTTCCTCCCTGCTATGCATGGCTGCAGTAAGTTCTTCCATCAATTCCATGTCTGAAATTTTCGCAAACCCCAGCTGAACAGATGTGGGGGGGTCTCCCATCTCCAGAGTAAGGGGATGCAAGCCCTAGCTGGATTTACCAGGTGGACAAGTAAATCTGATCTGTAGAACTCTTTTCCATTTCAACAGAAAAGGTGGACAGTACTGATTCAGGGGGCAATTTAGAAGGGAGTAAGTAAGAGAGTAAGAGAGAATAGGGAATGACGGAGCGTACCTGTATCTGCACACAACTTCTTAAACGGAGTAGCAGGGTGGAAGCAATCAAAGACTTCCCTTACGGTGGCGAGA
>NW_017306524.1:1390716-1393322 GCF_000935625.1 Nanorana parkeri | reverse complement strand
CAGAAAGTGACGAGGTTGTATTACAAGACAGAAAGTCGCGAACACGTAACTTACCTTCATCAGTTAACAAATTGAAATGTTTATTGGCAATCCTAGGTGGAAAATTAGGATTCCCCAGTATCGGGGTCATACTTGTAACTCAATGTAGGGCCTATAGTGGGGTGGGTATATAGTAGTTTTAGATGGGGTTTGGAAAGCCATGGTATACCAGCTAAGGGAAGCAAAGTGGACACCTGCTCAAGGGTAATCCATAGCTTACTATGCCTACACCAATCTAACACTCTGGCAAGATGTGTCGCTCTATAATATTTGACAGGGTCTGGGAACCCCGTGCTTCCATGATTTTTGGAGTAGGAAAGGAGTGGATAATTAAGTCTAGGTCTTTTCCGAGCACATACAAAGTGTGAGAACTCTATTTGCAATTTCTTGAGGAATGATGGTTTAACGGTTTTTATAGTATGTGAATATGTGTGTTTGGTTGTTTGTGTGTGTGTGTATGTGCATGTGTGTGTGATTTAGATTTCTGCACACTTATGATACTTGCCTTGCTAAAATCGGGGGGTCAGTGGACATCTCAGTCTCGCTGACCTACATGGACTTTCTGTTCATATTTTGGGGGTTACAAATATATTCAAGCATAGTGCAAAATCCAGAGCTCCCAACTCAATGTGACGTTTTGTGTCTAGGACTATTACTTCCATGTTGATTAGAGTCAGCTGTTTTTCCACTCTTGATTATTCTTCTTACACACATTTACAGCATGAATAGGTATTCTGTTTTCCATAATATTCGTTAGCAAACCAACACATTATGCAATTAAGGTATTCTTCCTTTACTTTTATTTCACTGGTATTGTGCAATTTAAGAATGTATAACTATAGTAAAATGCCAGATGTCATGATATATAGTGGCTCTTGTAATATCCCACCACTTGGTTACTGTGCTATTATGGTATCATGTCATAATTTCTGGCTGTGCACTTGTAATAGGGCACAGATCGACCACAATAACATGGCACTATTGTATCCCTGGATTATAAAGCAATCATTTTGGCTTATGGAATTTAGCTTAAGGTTTACTTATGGCATAGTGCTGTGATGCTATTATAGGATTCCAGCATAGCGACCTTCTGTAATTTTTGCACAGGGCCCAATTTTGGTTGCACAGATTTGTGACATAGTTGTTATTTATTGTTCACTATAGAGCTAAGGTTAGTGTCTACATTGACCACACATTGTGGTTGTGATTGAACCACCAAGAATTTACTGTACAATATATATTTGTTACAAATTGCTGTACATCTTTATGCATAACCTTCAGTGTCCAGAAAAGGTATTCTTTTTTTACCACTTGTGTCCAGACCAAGCCAACTGAATAGCCATTACCTACCGTTCCAAAAGTATTCACCTACTTGAAAGTTTTTATGTTTTCAGTGCACAACCCATTCAGATCAGTATTTAGTTGATAGGAATAAGTCTCTATTACCTTTGTACATCAGGGCACTGTATTTTTCCCCTTCCTCTTGGAAAACCGTACAAGCTCCTTTGCAGGTTGGAGAGTAAACAACCTTAAAGTCCAGCCACAAATTATCAATAGGATGGACATCTATGCTTTATGGGGGGAATGGTGTGTTTATAATGGTGTGCAGTGTTTGGCTTACACCAAGCATAGAATGTGGTTTGATGGCTGCAAAGCTAAATTGTGGTATCATCAGACCATAGTGTCTTCTGCCAGCTGACATCAGTATTCCTTACTTGTCTTCTGACAAACTATAGGTAACATGTCATGCAAATTTCAGTTAACACTGCATTTCTTTTTTCTATAAAGGCGTGACTGGAGAAGCACCAGGACAACAGTTGTTGTATACATAGTTTCCCCAATCTCAACCACGGAGGTTTGTAATTCCTTTAGAGGTTCAGAGGTCTCTTTGTCACCTTCCTTACCAGTCTCATTCTAGTACAGTCACTTTTTTTTTAGATAGCTGAACAGCTGTATTTTCCATTTCCTAATGATTGTTTTAACTGTACTACCAGGGATATTTAGTAACTTGGAAATTTTATTGTTTGCATCCCCCGACTTGTGCTTCTTAATTATTGATGGGCTCGATGTTCGAGTCGACCAACAGTTCGACTGTGTGCACCGCACAGTGCCTTGTGAAGCCCTGATTGGGTAAAGAAATGCACCTGACCACACGTCAGGGGCAAGACTTTACCCAATCACAGCACAGTGCACTGTGAGAGCCATGATTGGGCAAAGTAATGATGATTTTGCCCAATCATAGCTCACACAGCTAAGTCCTGTCAGGTGCTGGACAAATGTAAACAGTTGGACGGGGCTAGCTAGCAGTCACCGCTAACTCTGCCCAATTGTTTATATTTTGCCTGCATCTGTCAGAATGCCATTCTGTGGCGGGAGTTTGTCGCGAGCGGACGGGTTGGCGGGCGTCGGGTTTTAAAAAAAATTATTTCTATTTATTTTTCTTGTTTTATTTTTTATTTTGTCAAGTCGTAATCGTGGTGGACAACGCTGGACATTGTGATTGACCCTAGGATTACGTCGATGGATCCATTTTAGGGGGGGGGGGGGGGAGAACAAAAAACGTTTTT
>NW_017306524.1:1386767-1390670 GCF_000935625.1 Nanorana parkeri | reverse complement strand
GGGGTGGGTTCACAATAAAGGATTTTTTTTAATACATTTATTTTAACACTTTAGTGAATAGGTAGGGGTACAAGAACCCATTACTCATTCACGGGGGGCCGCATCTGGGTGCCCCTTTATTAGGGGATAAGGGGTATCCTGATGTGAATAAGCCCCCTGCCTGCACCCCCACACCCACCGCCCCAGGACTTGTGGGGAAGAGGCCCTTGTCCCCATCGGCACAGGGACAAGGTGCTTTTCCAGGGGCGACCCTGGAAAAGCACCCTCCCAGTGCCAAGGGCATGTGGTGTGGTATGGCAGGGAGGGGGGGCACTCGCTTGTCCCCCCCTTTTTCCTGCCCTGCCAGGCCTGTGCTCGGATCAAGGGTCTGGTATGGAATTTTAGGGAGTCCCCACGTCTTTTTTTACACATTTTTGGGGGTGGGGTTCCTCCTTAAAATTCCTACCAGACCTTAAGGGCCTGGTATGACTTTGGGGAGGAGAACCCCACACACGTTTTTGGAATTATTATTGATCAAAGTGATCAATAAACCAAGAGCCGTCTCTAAAGCGGGCAAGAGAAGACAAGCCATGGTATTTTTTTTTAATAAGAAGCTTGGCTTACAGCAGTGAGGTGTGCCTACAGTCCAGTTCACTCCCATCATTATGCACGATTGAGAATATATGTTGCTGCCATGAAAAATAACAGGAAAAGATGATTTCTGATTTGTTATAACATGTTAAAGATATATGTGTCACGACAAAGTTGAATGGAGTCATGATTCTGCTTTGCATGCATTAAGACATCAACTCTGTGGGCTTTATCAGGTGTCAGAATATATCTGTCACCTTTTGTATTTGTGTATGAGCCCTTGCATGTTGTTCACCAGTATCTGCCCTTACATGACAGTACAATCTTCCAGAAAACTAAAACCAGAGTATTACTACCAGTGTTATACAGTAAATGTTAAACGCTCTTAAAGGACTTGAAAAACAAAAATCTGTGTGATTAGGCTTTGATGAGAGCAACCATTACTTGAATTAAGTGCCATATGCTAGTTAAGAAGCTGTGAAGCTAAACCTACTCACTGAGTCACTGCTAGGAATGGTTGGAGTGATTTTGATTAATAATCAGTGATTTCACTGTTGGTGAAATTGGAAGCTGAACTCACAGCAGCTTAAACCCCATCTCAGGGCAAAACTCTCAGGGCACTGGAATGTCACGTGACTGTAGATTTAGTTGAATAAAAGGGGCATTTAGGTAAAATTATTTATTTATGTAATTATTTACTTTGCCAATGATTAGTTAGAGAGGTATGTGGGGTGGGGAGGAAATTATGATTTATTTATTTTTACTAGTGTGTGTCTTTTTTAGAAAGTTGTATTTAGGGTAATTTAGTTTTTTTAATTTAGTGCTCTTTAAATTTGTGTTTTTTCCCTTTTTTTTTGCATGTATTTAAACAATATATATGTACTGTCACTTTTAATTATTTATTTTACTTTTTTCCCTCTCTGTTATTTTCTTTTGGTAAAATATAAAATAATTAGGCAAATGAGGGGCCATTACTGACCAATGAACAGGTCCAAAACAGTTGAAAGCAGCTTCCATAACTCTCAAGAGCTATTTAAAGCCCACTGCACCCTTAAAAATAGACTTAATCCCACCCCAATGCTGTTCACAAAAATGGCAAATATTAGCTGAAATCTCTTCACTTTGGATTCAATTTCAGGAAAATAAAAACTTTAAATTGAATTCAACCCTAGTTGGCCGTAGTTCTCATTAGGGTCACAGGAAGGCATTTACTAATGTCTTCCTGTGACCTAAAACTCAGCATATAGGGTGTTTTTCCTCGCTATATGCTGACAGTGCAGAGCCGCGCTGCAGCTGCGACAGATCCCAACAATGTTGTTGAAATCGACTCCGCTAAATGATTGACATCCATGGGGAGCGGGAATTGCTGCGGGGAGCGATAACTGACAATCACTGCTCTCTGCAGGGAGAAGATTGGGAGCTGAGCGATCAGTGCTATGTGATCACCTAATTCTCGATTAATAGAGCCATCTTGTGACAGCTCCAGTGCCACACGTCAGCTCTAACCATTGGGATAAGTGTATTTCCCTCATCCCAAAATTCTCCTCTAAGGAGTTGAGAATCTTCACTTATTAAATGTTAACTGTGTTTACTCTGATTACCCAATCATGTGCAGACAAAATAAACAGGAATTTGCTTTTCCTTTGATAAATGGATAACTTAAGTGAATCTGCTTTTAATGGAATAAGTGAATATTCCCAGCTGCCTTGGAACTGATATGCTGTACATAAATCAGGGAATAGCTGCTTCCATCAGAAACCTAACAAACGTGAGTTATTTTGCTTCAAGACAGAATCCCTTTAAGATTTAGCTTGCCACTGAGATTGGGCATATGTCCAAGAAGATAGTGCTCATAGTGGCATTTTCCATGGATGATTGTATTGCGTAATTATTGTCCCTGAGTAGTCTTCTGATTGCCTCTTCACTCCCATTGACATGAGTCATGATGAAGCAATCAGCGTCGCTCATAATCAGCTGGATTGTTCTATCTGCATACGCAGTTAGTGAACAAATGTAGGGTTGTAGTCACACAAGGTACAGCAGAACTACAAAAAAAGTATTTATTGTGCTCTTTAAGAATATTGTACTTTATAACCATTGATTAACACACAATGCATTTGAGATTAATGAGTAATACAGTAAATATAGTGGTATAATATTTGCTTTATAGTGGTGACCTGTCTGAACTCCCTAAAGCTCATGTACATTTACATTTAAATTTTACTTCTTTCAGTAAAATAGACATGCAAACTATTATATTCATATAAGAAATAAATACTTTACCTATACCATTAAAATCCATAAGGCATTTGTGCAGTGTTTAGTATGCTGAATATGGTGGTCCACAACACCCTTGAATATGCCCTTCTGATAACTCCTAGGTTTAGCCAATGAATTTGGGCCCATTCACACAGACTGTTGCAATGCATTAACATACATTGCGTTAACATGGAATGTGTGTTGTGATGTGCTGCAGTGCGGGTCTATTTCCCCACTACCATGGAACTACACTGCGTTTCCGCAATGCAATCATGAAAGCCTGGCAGGGTTTGCTTAAGCATCATGGAAGTGTATTTAAAAAAGCAGAGTGATGATCAGAAGTACCTACTTAGGTGGGTCATGTTGGAGATTTGTAATGCCCCAAAAACTTACATTTCAGCTTTGAGTAGACACTGGTAGGTTGGAACTCTCACTGGGCTCTTATGTCTCTCAGCAGTGTTGGACTGGCCGCTTTAGACCTGGGGTCAGTCAGAGTTGAGTGACCCATAGTAGCAGATTATATGATCTATGTCAGGGGTCAGCAACCCCCGGCACGCGTGCCCAGCCTGGCACGCGAGACCTTGACAGCTGGCACGCGACCAGAGGCGGCTCTCTAATTAGGCGGTCGCCTTAGGCCTCGCGGCCGCCTAATTTGCCAGGTCGGCACATTACCTGCAAGCCAGGTAACATTATGAGCTCTCAGCCCTGTCGCTTTGACGCAGTCAAAGCGAGACTCTTAGTTTGACAGCACAGCGTCAGGGCCGAGAGCTCATCCGTTTTCTCGGTCAATCCACTCGTCTGGTCTGCCGGAGCTCCGTCCACCAGCCAATGGGACGAGACCTCACCCCTCCCATCCACCGCACGAGGATCTCTATCTGGCTGGGAGGGCGGAGTTTATCATCAGAGGCAGATGTCGCCGGGAACGAGCTGGTCCTGCACGATCCCATCCACTCCTGCCTGCGAGACGCGACCTTCACAGGATGGTGAGACCTGGTCCCTGCCCGCAAAGCATCAGTGTGAGACGCGGCCCACGCAGCCCTGGTAACAGGTAACACTCACTACATAGAGCCCTTT